>NC_133355.1:23504255-23804255 GCF_030506205.2 Paramisgurnus dabryanus | reverse complement strand
GATTAGATTCCTTGAAAAACTAAAAAATTCATTTCTGCAATACTTTGAAGCCCTCTACAGTTATTAACACTGCTTTTGTGCAGCAAATTCACCACTTTTTCAACAACACATTTCATAGAGTTGACCTTCAAAAATTTACTTTTGGACTTTTAAATCATTTTGCATGAGCAATGTTCCCATTATTATCCATAATCGTTAGGTCTCTATATTTTTTGTGGATACAGTAGTTTTGCACATTCTTGAAATTAGTTAGCAAGTGTATGATTAGAAATATTACATTTCACTGTAGGGCTGGGCGGTATACAGTATACATTTCCACGAAATAAAATGTCAACCGTTACAGATTTGTGTATTCCTCAAAATGTAAATAAGTGGGCGTGGCTTACTCAGCACTCCTGCATGTTAGACTGAGAAATGTGAAATAGTTCTCTCTCTTTCTTTCTTTCTCTTTCACTCTCTTTCACTCTCTCTCTCTCCTTGTGCAGAGGTCTCTCAAGTTGTACACAAAGAGATGCACTGCCAAATAAAGAAAGCACTTCTTGCACATAACTTTTCGCACATAACTTTTCTCACATTACCTTGCCCTGGTATCATATTTATAATCTCCATCTAGATACCCATCTCTCATATACATATATTTACCCTGTCTGTAGGTGTGTGCACATGTTCATATTTATTTGTTATACATACTGCCTATTTTTTATGTAATGTATGCATGCATTATACAAACAAAGGCTGCACAATTTTTTGAAAAAATTTGTCCATTTGTGCTTTTTTTTGTGCGTTCCGGCAGAATGTTTGTGCACCAAATTCAGTGGTAAATCAGGGATTTTAAAATTGATAAATTCGTTTTGGATTTTTTTTTCTAACAACATATATCCTTTAAATATTTTGTTTTTTGAATTTACCATGCAGCTTCTTCACAAAAAGTTATAAAACATTTCTAAATCTATTTAAAATCTATTAATCAACAATAATAATGGCAATTACAATATTAAAGGGGTGGTTTAATACTATTTCATGCATTCTGACTTATTAACACAGTTTAAGAGTGGTAGTCCTCATGGCAAACCTAAGCAAAGTCTGCTGTGAATCAAAAAGTAGTATCCAAAGCTGTGCATACTCGTTACTCTTCAGCTCCACCCACAAAGTGTTCGTCCTTTTCCGCCAAAAATCAGAAAGGCTGTTCTTTCTTTTATAAATCTGACAACATGAAAGACTCTTTGGACATATGAATGATGAAATACTACTCTATAGGTAAGCAAGATTAACATTAGATTGGCAAAAACGTCTTGTGTTGTGTCAGCTTTAAGGTGGATAATCAACAATTATGATTTTTGTCATAATTGTGCCATCCTACTGCATATATCTTCAGTAGCCTTTAAAATAAATAACTGTCTATCAAGACTTATCCTGTTGTTATTTTCGTGCCATTTTTACTTCAACTTTTACTTGCCCTTAAAACTGTGGTGAGCATTTAGTTAAAAGATATTAGTGAGTTACAGATTTCTGCAAATTTGTATATTCCAAAAATAAACATAAAGCTGACAAACATATAAACCGTGAAATATACAGTTACTGTGAAATTAAATGACTCATTTCGAGAAATTGATTTGTTATCATACCGCCCACATCTATTTCACATCTATTTTAGAGTCCTTTCAGTGTTTAGCACCATTACTATCATGCTTTGAAATAATAGTGAACCTAAAACAGCTGTAAAAAGTGCATCCTTGCATTCTGTGAACGCCCATTGTGAAACTGATTTGGTATCAGGTGGATTCATCCTAAACATGTAAACTTATTGACGGCTTCCTAAACGCCAAGTAGTTGTCAATCAACCGAAGAATCAGTCTTTTATAAAAACATGTAGTGTTGAATCTCCTTAGTAGTGTAGATTAGAGGTCTTCTCGGGTCCAAAGAAATGTTCCCGATCTGAAATGACCCAAATCACTTTTACCAGAATCTGATGTGCATAATTCTTTTTTTATTTTTTGAGAAAAACCCGACCCGAGACAAACCCAAGAAAATTAAACTGGAGTCCGACTCGAACCAGTGGCACTTTTTTTAACCCGACTAGACCTGAATGTAAACGGCACTGACGTGTGTGCAGTCTGCAGCCCCGCACACACCAATCAGACAGAAAGCAACCCTTGTGGCTTTGCAACCAATTTGGCACGCTTCTCCATTCATTTTCATTTGTTATCTGACGACAACACCAAGGTAACTCTGCTAAAATGTACATTAAAAATTGAATTTATTGAATTTAAGTCAACTCGGATCCGTTCGGCAAAACACATTCATTTTAAATTACCTGATGCCGCTATTATTGTACCCGACCCGTGTCTGAGGCACATGTGAAACTTTCAGACCCAAACCCGCTTGAGTCTCGGGTCTGACTTTGGGTTTTCGGATCTAAGTGTTTACAGCTTTTTACTGCAATATTTTATTAGATGCATTAAAACTTATGTTTTCATGTTGCATTTGTGTCTTTGGAGTATAAACTGAAGCTTAGCTTTGAAAGACGCCTGGCAAAAAACACAACACATGTGCAGACTTTGTAAAGACAGCCCGGACAATGACTACAAAATAATATCACAAAAGAAGATGATGAATGTCAATAATAAATAAAAGTGCAGTCAATGTAAGCTTTATTACCTATAAATTTTGTTTTTCCTATGCATGTTTTATTTTGTATAATCTGTATCATACCCCACAGATTTCAATGGTTTAATCTGACCTGTGTACAGATCACTTTTGGCTATCTCTATATATAAGCCTAATACATAATTTTCTTGTAGACTTGGTGTGAGTTAGTCTGTAGCCATTACAATTAGCCTTTATAAAAACAATAGAAGTCAGTTGTGTGTCCTCTTTTAGTTACGCAAAGTTGTGTATGTGTTTCAGACTCCTGGATGTTGGAGTGACGAAATCAGAAAGCAAAGAAGCACACACCAGCGCTCTGCATCCTGGGGCAGCGCCGACCAGCTTAAAGAGGTACACAGGCGCTCTTACACACCCACATAACATTGCTTTTACTAGCGAAACACTATACGTAGTGTGTCATGCTTGCAGTTGTATAATTTTCCCTCTTGGGTCCGGAGAGCATGAAAGTGCAATCGCACTAACAGCTATTAACAGAGCTCTCGCAGTCCTGAAAGTGATGAGCTATGCACTTTTGCCTTTGCGATGATCTCATCCTGTGCGGTTTGCGAAATAGCCGTTCACATGAAGAGCTGATGGGGGGAGGGGGGAGAAATTAAACCCTTCGCCCATATCTCTGCACGATCCTGCCAGTCACGACGACCCATCCTAATCACCCTGCACCCTCTGCTATATATAACTTCCTGTGCGGCTTCAGACTTCCTGCGCTGCGCGGCGGGTTGGGTTATTGCTAGCGCTAGCCGCAGCACAGTCAGCCTTATCATGGGTGCTCAGCCCCTCCCTGACGGTTCAGGGAAGAGCAAGATAAGACTATCTCCCCTTTCTCCTCCCGAATGAAGATGACAACTATTATCCCCTCTGCCCAGTTTATGGGTTTCCTAACACCTCAGGAATAATAGAGGTGAGGGCAAGTAATATGTGCAAAGTCATGTTGCATGTGTCCTTTCACATTGGAGCCACGGTCTTATCAGTTTACATGTTGATGATCTTTGATTTGCTCTTGTAGATCAAACAGCAAACAATGGCACCAGCCAGGATCATGAATGGTATTCCTAGGAATAGCTTTAAGCCATAAAATGCATATTTTGAATGCAAAGATGCTTTGGACAAATTCTGATTTACAATAAGCCTGTCGATGTTGCTTTTGCATTAGATTTCAAACCAGCGTTGTGCACCATTTCCTGTATGAACCCTCAAACTTGCAGTATTTACTGCTGAATGTGGCTGCTAGAATCATCATTATAGGCATCAGTTTTCATTAGGGATAAGATCTGATCTATACCAATATTCACACAAGTATTTGAAACATTCAAGGCCTGAATTATCTTTGTGGTTCTCTAATTTTGGAGACCATTTTTCTTTACCTACACTATTCAGAGTTAATGTCCTTAATTTAAACATTTTATTTAGGTTCACACAAGTGCTTCTATTTAGTGGCTTATATACCCCTTACACCTCTAAAGTGGATTAAGGTTGTGTATATTGACTTACAGTGGCTTTACAGAAGAGCACATTCAGGATTTCCTTTGCTAAACCTATACTGTGTGTTTATTTCTGACTTGGCATCTCTCTTCTTGTACTATAATTCTTACACTTTGTTTCATGTTTGTTGCCAGCTTAGTGAAGAACGGACAAATCATTTGCAATAAATTAGCATGTTTGTATATTGACATGTGTAATCTAGCAAAAAGAGGTTGTTGGAAACATGCCTCCGCTGCTGAAGTGTGGTGTATTGGCAGCGGTTAATCTTTTGTGCTGCTATGAAGCCAAAATATTTGTGTGAAGAGAGCCATCGACCAATTGTATCCTCTGCATGAACATGTCTAGACTTGTCCCATTGTTTCCATATGTACACAGTAGTTAACTGCAAACAAATCTCTCAAGTAAAGATCCAGAGGCCAGTTTAAGAAAGGAGAGCGGACCACTGGGTGAACCCTGAGGGACACCCCTAAAAGAAGCTGTTGAAGTCATAAATGATCTCAGATCATTCAGTAGATTGTTCTGTCTGTATCTCTTACTAATAGGGGCACAAAATCTAAGACGATCTGGAAATATATTATAAATATAAATGCATAATACTTGAGTGTGCCATGAAACACTTCTATAAAGAGCTTTGTCAAGGTTTTTCACATGGTTGCTTGTTTTGTAATGACCTCTTGTGGCCATGCTTAGTTACAGCAAGCATCAATTGAAAAAGTTATTTTCTGCCCCTTTTGGCTATATTTTCACATTGTATTACTTGATTCACAGTGCATTTGCATCTTCAATTCTACTAGAAGTAGCAAGTACAGGCAGTTTCTCACTGTATAAAAGCTCTACTTCAGAATATAGTAATTTGCCTTGATGTCTAAGCCTACATAGGTAGCTGTCTTCTGGGGTAGCATCATAACTAAAGTGGAATGTCATAAGTCACTGGTTTGATACATAAAGCACAGGCAGACTTCACCCACAGTTGGCTCAAATGGAATTTAAGTTGCCCAAATCTGGAAAATGACTTATTTCAACATGCTTTGGACCTCAAGAACATGAATTTTGAATATAGTTCCACTGAGATCATGAATTTTGGCCTAAATGAAAGCAATGTGTTTCGACCTGGACTCTTGGTTGTTTAAAGGTGGTAGTTTTACATTTGATAAGGTGATAAGCCCTGTGGTAAAATCATCTTTTTATCATTTTCTCTTAACTAAGGTCAAGCTGTTCCTGTCGTGGCAAGTTTGAAATGGTTATGTTTTTATTGCGATTTGCTTTAATTACTATAACTTGCTTTACATCAGTGCCCCACTTTTGTCTATTTCATGCATTCAGCAAGTTCAAAATTATGTGGCCAGGTCAGCCTCCTGAAAGGCACAATTTGTAAAAGTGCATTAAAATCACCAGCGGAGTGTTATATATTTTGTTCACATGCGTAGTTACATTGTCACAAATGTTTCAACAAATGTTTGCAGTTTTAACCAGCGCTCTGCTGCTATTCATAGGATCCCTTGTCAGTGGAGTGATGTCTGGGGGTCTTCATGTGGCAATTCGCTGACCGATCAGTGATTTTAAAGCAGACCTGTTACGTCGCTCTTGCGATACTATGACACTGTTGGCTAACATAATGTAACCGTTATTAAACATCTTGAACAGTATTTACGAGTCCGATTGATTCCTATCAGCAGTGAAGGTAAAGACTACAACTTCCATTGTTCCACACTCTTTCACATTGTCAAGCCACACAGTTGTTTAGCGACCTCCTTCTGCGGTGAAAAAATTATTTTGTCCCACTTCCTGCACCTGTAAACTCTATTGACATATCTTTATGATGAATTTCAATTGCTTTGCATTCCTAGGTTAAATTATTACAACAGATGTGATCATGATTTGACGTGCATGTCCCAAATGGCACATTCCAGACTTGTAGACTTCCTCAGAGTCCACACTTTGATGACATCGCGTAGTGCAGATCTTAGGGACCCTTGACATAAGTCCACGAGGGCGCACCGGAGTCATATTTTGGGACAGAATCGAGCGCCACGCCGGAAATAGGAAGAGAAGTTGCCCATCAGTGTGAACTCCTCCCATCCATCGACTAAGTCTTTTTTGCAATGACTTCTGGGTTGGTAAAGTGCATGAAGCCTGCAGCAGTGCGGGCGCATCAAGGGTGCAAAGGGGGCGCTGATGAGCACACTTCAGAGTCTAAAAATGACAGATGGGACACCCTATGGACTCGTAGACTAAGCAAGTACGCGCAAGACGAAAAATCTACATGAAGTGTATGGCGTAATATTTGTGCCTCATTCCTGAGCGAGCAATTGTAAGTTTTGAGCACAGAGAACTATATTTTGCAAGCACATTACATTATATTTTGAACAGAAATTAACAATCGCAAAAAAATAATTAGTTTGAGCAAATAAAAACGATTCCGTGCTCAATAAATGTATTTGCTTGTTTGCTATTATCCATATATTTACGTGCAGTAATTACCCGTCTCATGCACTTCACTCAGATGCTCTCTCACAAACTTATTCTCTGCGCTCCTGTCAAGTTCCTCTCTCTCTCTCTCCCAACCTCTTTCTGTGCGCGCTCAACTCGATGCACACGCTCGCTCAACTTACAACAGCGTAACAAGTGTGCCACAAAATCAACCAATCAGAAAATGAAAGGTCAATTTTGATTGGCTGTTGGTCTCCAACCAAATCGCTAGTAGAACCAAACCACGTCTGGTAGAACTATCTACAGCATCCCGGAAGCTTACTGAAAAAAATTACTGACTACAGCGAGACTAATGGATTAAAACACATTTTGGAACAAATAAAAAATGCCTTGATAGTTTTGTGTATTATAATACTGTTACGTTGTTTAACTTACAATATTATATATTGTGACTAAAGTTAGCTTGACTTATCCTTTTCAAAGCACAGCTGCAGACAATTTCATCAGAACAGCAATCCCTAAATGTCCCACCAAAGCCACATGTGAGTAGTTTGTAATATTTTGGTTATATAGTTACTGTGTTTAATATTTTGTTTGTCTGCATTCTTAGCGTGCAAACTAAATTTCGTTAACTAATTTATTTTAAAAAAAAAATGAATTACTATTTTAATTCTGATTATAATGCAAAATGTTACTAAATGTAACTATTAACATATCTATTCCTGCTCCTGTAATGGAATACATGTACTTTGTATGTTAACTCTCATACATCCTCCCCAAGCCTCAAGAAGACCAATTTCAATTAACATCTGAAATGTCTGGCAGTAACGTGCATTCTAGATAAAGTTATAAGTTTAAATAACGTTTAAATCATTATGGAGAACAAAGTTGAACCTTTATTGTTCTCTTAGTTTGCCAAATAAAGTTATCCTGAGAGTTAGTCTACTGCTTTTTTATATAAATTAGTTAACGTAAGCAACGAAATGTAGTTTGCACACTAAGAATGCAGACAAACAAAATAAAGGTAATAAACACAGTAACTAACCAAAATATTACAAACTACTTAACTTTAGTCACAATATAGCGGAGTGGCCATCGGGAGAGTCGGGACATTTCCCGGTGGGACGGTAGTGTTTTGAGGCTGCGAGGGCCAGTTTAGCAGTTTAGAGCGGCTCCTCCCCAAATGGCATAGACTGGCGGCCTTTGATATAAAAAGCCGCGCCACCGAATGCCTGTTTATTGCCGTACATATGCGGTCGGATTGATAAATCAAGCGGATAGACTATTTGATAGTAAGTGTGGAGGACGTTTAAAATCTATAGCCTGGTGGTCAGTACTTGAATGGATCAAATCAGCATATTTGCAAAGGTTTATCTCCATATGGGTATATCATAAATAAAAATTAGATTGGTAACTTTGCAGTATCACATTATATATTTCTTACTATGTGATTTCCATATTATAGACAAGTATTCAACTGCAATATGGCAATAAATAACCTCACAACATTATTATTTCTCAAAACTTTGACAAAAATTATTTTCAAAGGAACTGAATTCTTACAGTTATTCAAAGATGCACACATTATTCCGCATATGATTTGAATATTAGACGAGAGTATATAACGGCAATGAATATCCACATATAACTATATCATAACAGCATAATGAAATGAATAAAAAGACAAGGAAGCAGGATTTGCATGTTAAATTGTATTATTATTACTGGAAAAACAGCAATATTACTGAAATAATCTCTTGAGGTAAATGTGCCAAGCACGGTAAAAATTAATAAGCAATAAAACATTATCTCTCAGAACTAAAATTTTTAAGACAAAAATTATATTTAAAGGAAAAATTCTTACACTTTTTCAAAGATGTAAAGAAAGTATTCCATATTACTCCCATTTATGAGCACATTCATCTCTGGTCTCGCTCTGTTATGTAATAGCTGATTGAGGTGCGCATCTCTGTCTTTCAAACAGGTATCATTTTGTATAGTTACTCATTTAGGAAAATTTGCCATGATTTAATGATTTTATTATTATTATGAAAATGTTTATTTATTTATTTTTTTGGCAGATTTATTACGATTTGTATTACCCTAGTTTTACTACCAATACAAGACCTTTTTTTTTTTTTTACCACGGAGGGCTGGTGGTATACGAAATTTCCCGGTAGATTTTTTGGTCCCACTCTGCCCAGGCTGCAATACAACAGCATTATAATACACAAAACTATTAAGGCCCTTTAAGTTAATAATAAAAAAACATACCAAAATGTGTTTTAATCCATTTATCTCGCTGTAGTCAGTTTTTTTAGATTTGTTTCAGGAAGCTTCCGGGATGCTGTAGATAGTTTTACCAGACGGGGTTTGGTTCTACTAGCGATTTGGTTGGAGACCAACAGCCAATCAAAATTGACCTTTAATTTTCTGATTGGTTGATTTTGTGGCACACTTGTTACGCTGTTGTAAGTTGAGCGAGCGTGTGCATCGAGCTGAGCGCGCACAGAAAGAGGTTGGGAGAGAGAGAGAGAGAGGAACTTGACAGGAGTGCAGAGAATAAGTTTGTGAGAGAGCATCTGAGTGAAGTGCATGAGACGGGTAATTACTGCACGTAAATATATGGATAATAGCAAACAAGCAAATACATTTATTGAGCACGGAATCGTTTTTTATTTGCTCAAACAATTTTTTTTTTTGCGATTGTTAATTTCTGTTCAAAATATAATGTAATGTGCTTGCAAAATATAGTTCTCTGTGCTCAAAACGTACAATTGCTCGCTCAGGAATGAGGCACAAATATTACGCCATAGAAGTGCGCCATTTGGGACAGGGCCTTTGTTGTTGTTAAATGTAAGCTACGTATGAAACAGCCTTTTGGCACCTGCCTCAGAGTTTTTCTTAGTTTTTAAAACTAAGCTTAAAACGTACTTAAGCGTTAAATTTAATTGATGTTTTGTTCATTTATTATATTAATACACTAGTCAACATTCAAAGTGGATCAAAACCTTTTATAAAACTACCAGTTTACATATTGGTTAACATAAAACCAATCCCTAATAGGGGGGTCCCCTTAGGACAACTTTTTTAATCCACTTCAGATGTTGACTAGTACAGTATATTATTCGCAAGGCTCGTAATTAATAGCTATGTCTTCATTTTTGTCTCTTTATTGTGCATTATTGTGGTCAACCTTGGTTGTGTTTAAATTTGCCCTATAAATTAACATAAAGTTATTTAAAATGTTTTTGTCAATTGTCCAAAAAAACGAAATATTCAGTAAACACTGAAAAACACAGTCATTATTGGTGTGGTTTTTCTGCATCTCATGTGCCCTTGAATTCAGTATCTTAAACGTTCAGGAAAAGTGCTTGGATTTCTCTCAAACCCAACCAAAAATAATAACTTTACCTGCACACTTTATTGCTTAGCCAGCTTTATTATAAAAATACTTTGGTTGACCAGCATTTGTTTCTGGGGAACATAACTATGGGGGTCCACTAGCCAAACAAGCATCACATCAGCAGTACCCAGCATCACTATGAAAAAGGTTCTTTAGATTATAAAACAGTTATTTGTGTGCACTAAATGCTCAAATGTCCCTTTTGATCAGCACTGTTCTATAAATAAGCATTGTTTCCATCTTCTTAATACTTCTCTTTGTATTAAACAGATTGCTAAGCTCAAGCTCCATCTGCAGCGCAGTAAACAGGGCGGAGGCCGGCAGTGTAAGGACAGTAAAGAGCGTCTGTCCCCTCTCTACAGCTGTACCACCACCATCACTGCCTCTAACATCAGCACAGCCAACCAGGCACCGGTGCGCACACACACACACACACACACACACACACGCGCGAGCGTATTCAGCTATCAGATCCAACTAAAAACTGTTAATTGACATGTAAACGTGTGCTGTCTCGTCCTGTAGCCATCCATGTCGAAGTCAGCACAGATGCCACTGTCCAATATCACAGTGCCAAAGCCCTCCATCTCCAGAGTTCCCAGCAGCATGGAGGGCATCAACCATGAGCTGGAGAAGGTCTTCATCAAAGACAATGGAGAAAAAGAGGAACTGAAGGTATTCATGCTAGCAGGTCATGCATTGAAATATTTCGTACACTACCAGTCTACTAGTTTGAACATATATTTGACTGAATGTATGTACTGTAGTGTACTTAAAAATGTGATTATACAAAAATGACCAACCTTTCCTATAGTAGTATGATAAAAATTTGCCATTGGGCCCAGTATAAATGGTATTGGTGAGAAAATCTGTTTGTGTTATTTATTTACTTTAACTGTATTAACTTTATTTTAGTCCAAATGTCTTTAAAACAGACCTTAAAAGACTCAAAGTACCACAAGTCTACTGTTAGGGCCACTATGATTTTGCAAAGTACGACGTGTTTCTGGATCATCTTTTGTTGGCACTGGAACAACATTTCTGTCAAAGAAACATATCCTCAACTAAACCCTACATATAACCCAAAACCATAACTTACTCCTCAAATCAGAGGAATATAAACCAGAACCTACAACCCAGTCTAAATCTAACATTGACCTTATTGCTAATCCTTCAATCTGATTGGGTTGATCCAGGAACATGTCATCTTTGGTTAAATGTTATGTAGCATGATTATTTAAAGACTCTCTTTGATTGGCTCTTAGGCACTGGAGGTTCCTGATGGGCGAAGGGCTCCATTTCCCCCACAGCGTAGCAGCAGCAGTCGCGGTGTGGACGGGCAGACGCCATCTGCACCCGGACGCTCCAGTAGCTGCTCCAGCCTGTCGCCGTGCCCCTCGCCGGCGTGCCCACCCCGATCGCATGACGGCAGCCCATACTCCACCGATGAGATGCTGGACGACAGAGACAAAGGTCACAAATACAAACCACACAAATACATTAAGCTTCAGAAGTTTTTGGTTTGGTTATAGTATATGACTTTCTTTCTTCAGCTGAACACAATTTTTTATGCTTATATTTTTTTCAATCTTATGGTCTTGTGGTCAATAGGGTGAAACTCCAAAAAGCATCATTCAAGTATTCTGAGTATTAAAACTGAGAATACATTTAGTTCCAATCACAATTTCTGAATAATGCTGATTTCTGTGGACGCTCTGTCTGTTTCATTGCACAAATCTTGAATAAAAGCAAGTTTTGAGGTCTGGCATAGACCAAGAGTGTAATTCCAGTTTCTTCCTGCAGATAGCGGCAGCAGTTCACCTCTGCCCAAGTTTGCATCATCTCCAAAACCCAACAACAGCTACATGTTTAAACGAGAACCACCAGAGGGCTGTGAGAAGATCAAAGTGTTTGAGGAAATGACGTGAGTAGAGATTAGTTTCAAAACCAACACTAGTAGACACTGTCAAAATTTCTGGGCCTTTTGTGTATTGCGTGTATTGGCCTGTCCAGGTTGTTTGCAGCCTTTGGCCCGACATATGCTGCAATACATTCCAGCATTCCCTGTGACCCTGCATAGGATAAGCGGTTTTATTGTAGCATATAGCTTGCAATACATTAGTGCTTTATTTATTGTGCGTTTTATTTCTTTCTCAGGTCCAGACAATCAGCCACCGTCCCCCTCTTCTCCTGCCCTGACAAAAACAAAGTCAATTTCATCCCCACCGGTTCTGCGTTCTGCCCGGTCAAGCTCCCCGGATCCCTGCTCCAGCATTCCAGCTCCCAGCAGGAGGACGAGGAGAGACAGGACCCACAGGCGGGCCCAAGCTCATCATGCCCTCTCGCCCCTCACCATCACCACATGCCCACTCAGGTCTCCACCAGCACGAGCACAGACGACCCTCCCGAATCACTCGCCATTTCACCATCCCAACAGCAGGAGGCGCCCACGCAATCACCTTCCCAGCCTCAAAACTTTGAAGTCAGTTAAGCGCGCAGAGCTGGTCTCTGCCGCTACCCCGCCACTGCGCCTCCCCATCACAGGCTGTGTAGAGGACCGTTACCCCGTCCCTCCTCTCTCTCTCTTCTCTCTTTGATGGACCCCACCTTTGTGCTGAATCTTTCCTATCTGCATGGCATTGCAACTGTGACCCGAACAAGAAATCGCCAATGTGTTCAGAGCGAGTGCTGGTGGATTACGCAGAAGGATTCGAGTATGTGGCAATGCCACACTTTGTGATTCGGCAGGAAATGCATCAGCAGTGCCCGATGCATTGATGCATTGTGGAAAAAGCTCCACAGACTTTAGTATATGCAAATTAAAAATCAAAATGGCTTCACTGTTATCTTAAACGAAACAAAGATTTGATCGAGCTGCAAGAGTCTCATAACGAATTCTTATTTATTAAATTTGCCTATTAGTAAGTTCGATCACATTCCAGATATTCACCTTTTGCTTTTCTAGTGTCATAAATATATACAGATGTGAATGCGTTTGCTGGTACATTTTAATTTCGACATCGAGCAACTCGCACAGCTGTTTTCAAACGCAGCTTTGCTTTCGTGTGTGCTTAAAATTTAAGCAAAGTGGCTTTTGTACGAGCACTATAATCGGAGGCGTTTTCTTGATTTATGAGGAAAAACTGATTCAAGGTCTTTCTAGCGTCAGGGCATGCATTTGAAGTTGATAGTATGGTTAACATTACATGTTTCGTGTTCTCTTTCAACATCCACAGTATGAATAAGCTCTCTCTCTCTATCAATATAAATATATATATATATATATCTATATATGAAAAATCTATATATAAAGAAAAAAAGCTTGTTTGAATTTAAAGCCGTGTATTGCTGTGTTCTGTACATTTAGAAGATGAGCTGTTCTCCACAGGTTTATGTTTATACTCTATCCAGGTGTCCGGCCTTTTAAGAAAATCACAGAAAGAGTACGCAATTTTTCTTTTTACATTTATTGCCCACTTTTGGCCTCGTTTCAGGTGCATCGCTTGATGTTTAAACTCAGGTAATTCAGAATGTACATCCCCACATTCATATTTGGCTCGGCATCTTTCAATGCTCATTCAATCATTTCTTGCATTTCACAATGGGATCCACCTGCGGTTTCCCACCTCCCAATCTGCTGATGTTTTACATTTGGTGACATTCTGTATTGGGTGGTCCTGTTTCTGTCAGAATTTTTTTTTCAAAATGTGTACTTTTTTAAACAGTACAATTTTGCACCTAAAGAGTTCATATGTGACCCTGGAACACAAAACCAGTCATAAGTCGCACGGGAATATTTGTAGCAATAGCCAACAATACATTGTATGGGTCAAAATTATCAATACTTTTTTATGCCAAAAATCACTGAGTTATAAGTAACAATCATGTACCATGAAAATATTTTTTTAATTATCTACCATAAATATATCAAAAATGTATTTATCATTATTAATATGTGTTGCTAAGGTCTTCATTTAGACATCTTTAAAGGGGACTTTCTCAATATTTACCTCAAATTTTCAAATAGTTCTATATCGACCAAATATTGTCCTATACTTACAAACCATACATCATTGAAATATTTATTTAGTTTTTTGAGATTATGAATATCTCAATTTAAAAAAATTTACCCTCATGACTGGTTTTGTGGTCACATAGTACCTCACAGGTGGTGGTATCAAATGTATATATCTGTACACTCTAAAAACAAATGGTGCTAAATAGCACTAAAAGTGGTTCTTGGCTCGTAATCGTAGAGGAACCATTTTAAGTGCCATATAGCACCTACTGTATGTAGTACCTGTGTAGAACCATATTGTGCTATGTTGAACCATATGTTCTATATCTATAGGTGCTATAGTGGTGCTATATGACCCCTATATGGTTCTTCATAGGTGCTATAAAAATGGTTCCTCTATGATTACGAGCCAAGAACCACTTTAAGTGCTATTTAACACTGTTTGTTTTTAGAATGATACATATTAGATGACTCTTAAAGGGTACTGGCCCATGCATTGACACCTGGGGTACATGTTTTGACCATTACTTTTCAAAAAGTGTACGATTAGATGCATGCATGAGGAAAGTTTGATCAGGTTGGATCGGTAATGTTGTTTTAAGACTGTAAAGCTCTCATAAATCAGACACATGACTTAATAAAACTATCATCTAATGAGATAAACTACATTCCAGGTCACAGGTTCATTACCTGTTCTGATGTTGACATGTTATTTACCTTCTACATTCAGACATCACACTGAATACAGACCTGATAACAATCCCAAATAAAAGCGTGAGTGTCATAAAGAATCATCCATTTGTTCATATTTCACCCCAATATCAAAAGAAAAATATAATTTAGTCAGTACTTTATATTATAATCAGATCTTAATATCACACAGCAAAGGTCTTACATGAGCAAAGATCTATTCAAATATTTTATTACCATTTAATTCTGTATGAGAGTTTTATCACACATTAAAAATGTCTGGGTTTTTTTGAGCCATGTTGGGTAAATTTTGGACCAAACACACACCTGGGTGAAAAATTGACCCAAAGCAGGGTTGTTATAACTCAACTGTTGGGTTATTATACCCCATGGTTGCATAACATCAACCCAACATGTATTCTGTCTAATGTTTACCCAACATGGCTTAAAAACAACAGCCATTTTTAGACTGCAATACAAAAAAATCTCAATTTAAATGAAAGTTAAATGATTTTGTTAAATGACAGCATGTTCTTACCAACGCTATCTGACAAGAATTCGTACATATTTTACGAGTTGGCTAATTCGTATTAATTCATATGACCACATTTTTGTACAAATTTTGTACTTGACCCCAGTGATTTTGGGCTTAGGTGCGGGGTCAGTGGTTGGTTTTGTTGTTCTTTTCATGAGAATCGGACGTTTTTGCACAATTAACTTCGTATGAATTCATACGAATTTAGCCAACTCGTAACATATGTACGAATTCTTGTTGTCCAAAGCTCATTGTTCTAGCTTTATTTGCAAGGAAGATGCATTCTCTTACGGATAAACAAGCCACAGACATTTATAATCTTGTAGTCTTTTCCAAAGCAATTTTAGTTAAAGAAACACTTTTTCAAAATGCATTTATGACTTTAACTGATTACAAATTGGTCTTACCTTTGTTTTGTTTTTTGTCACATTCATAAAATCAACTTTTCTCCACAACTAAGTTAAAGGCAGGTTCATGATCTCTGAAAGCCAATGTTGATATTTGAAATCACCTAAACAAACATGCCTTTACCCCATAAAATCTGGACCTTCTTTGAATAGACCCGCCCCACAAATACGCAACCCAGGCAAGGATGCCAGTTAGTAGACACGCCCCTTACTGTTGATTGGCTACAAGTGTGTTTTGAAAGTCGGCCAGACTCTCTTTTTCAAGCGTTTCTCAGATATCTTGCACTCTGCCTTAGGGGTCTCATGTCCTAAAGCAACAATTTAAAGGAATATTCCATTTTCTTAAAAGAAAAATACAGATAATTTACTCACCACCGTGTCATCCAAAATGTTGATGTCTTTCTTTGTTCAGTCGAGAAGAAATTATGTTTTTTGAGGAAAACATTGCAGGATTTTTCTCATTTTAATGGAATTTAATAGAGCCCAACATTTAATACTTAACTCAACACTTAACAGTTTTTTTCAACAGAGTTTCAAAGGACTCTAAATGATCCCAAACGAGGCATAAGGGTCTTATCTAGCAAAACGATTGTCATTTTTGACAATAAAAATAACAAATATGCAGTTTTAAACCACAACTTCTCGTCTAAATCCGGTCCAGCGCAACCTAACGTAAATACGTAGTGATGTAGGGAGGTCACGTGTTACATATATGAAACGCACATTTGCAGACCATTGTAAACAATAAACTGACACAAAGACATTTATTAGTATCAGTTGACATACAACAACGTAGGAACGGTCCTCTTTCACCACATTTGTAAACACTGGGGCGGAGTTTCGCGTTCCTCCTCTGTGACCTCTTGACGTCATGACGTATTGCGTAGGGTCACGCTGACACATCACGACCCGATCTAGACGAAAAGTTGTAGTTTAAAAGAGCATATTTTTTATTTTTCTTGTCAAAAATGACAATCGTTTTGCTAGATAAGACCCTTATGCCTCGTTTGGGATCATTTATAGTCCTTTGAAACTCTTGTTGAAAAAAACTGTTAACTTAAGTGTTGAGTTAAGTATTAAATGTTGGGCTCTATTAAAGTCCATTAAAATGAGAAAAATCCTGCAATGTTTTCTTCAAAAAACATAATTTCTTCTCGACTGAACAAAGAAAGACATCAACATTTTGGATGACACGGTGGTGAGTAAATTATCTGGATTTTTCTTTTAAGAAAATGGACTATTCCTGTAATATCAACCAAAATCAAGTAATGATGTGTTAACCTGGTAAAGTGAACCAAGGTATAAATGAAATCTTATACACTATAAAATGTTTAAAATAGTACTTGGCTGTCACTTTAGGTGCAAAATGTACATCTTTGCACCTAAAGAGTTCATCTTAGTACCTCAGAGTTGGTACCAAATATCTGTACCCAAGTCCATTTCTGTACCTGAATGGTACACATTCAGACTTTACAATTACTGCAGACTATTATTTTTAAAGTGTACTGCCCCCAGTGACAGCTAGAGACCGTCTTTTGATCTTTTTTGACAGTGTATTAAAATATTTCATGAAAAAACCAGGCTTTAAAAAAAGTAAGAATGCTTCTTTCTGTGTAAAAGATTTAATCAACTTTAATTTCGGTAAGCCAAACATTCACAATAATAAATTATGGTTTTGTTGAGTACGATGTCAGCAATTTGCATACCGTGTAAAGGTTTGAATAGCTGGGCCATTTCATCTCCATCCCATTCCTTTGACTCTAAAGCCAAATCAGCACACGATTTGTTGATAAAGCCATCGACTGATATTAAAACCAGCACTGGAGCACATTGCTAGCACAATATTGGCAAGCCATTGGTGGAAATTAAGTTTGAAGTTCAGGTGAATATGTCAGGCTGACCTGCTGTCTGTTCACATACAATGGCAATAAATCATTTTGTTGTCGTGAGTGTCATAAAATGACTGTGCAAATCAGTGTGCGGATGGAGATGATGAAGGATATAGTTTGATTTTGAAGGCAGGAACTATCGACTGCCTCAAAACTCTATAAGTGACATTTAAAATGCTCCAGAAGCACTTCACCTGCCATTGATAGTGATTGTGTTTCTTTTGTCTGTCTTTAATGTCAAGATTTGTAAAAGCCTTACAGCGTTCATTTGTCTCTTGCAGCATTGCCATCTAGTGTATGGTGCTGCTGAGCTTGCATAAACTTCTGCATAGTTCACTGTCTGTGTCTGGTGACTGTATTCAGCTGACAGTAACAACAGCCATACTTTCTTCAAGCTTTAGCCCCAAGAGGCTACATTTTTTTTGTTTCAATAATAGGAATCTTGTGTCTTATTTAAATAAAATGGCAGAATTAAAATTCGGCTTCCTTGCCATCTTTCCTTAGATCAGTGGTCTCCAACAAGGTACCCGCAGGCAAACCAGGTTGCCTGCACAGAGTCTGTGAGTTGCAAACCAAAGCACATTCTATTTATAGCCTTAATTTTAATATTTATTATATTTATTTATTACATATTTTTATATTAGCTTAGCTTCTTTATGTTTTTTAACATTTTAAATAATGATAAAAACATATCAACATGTAAAACATAAAAGTAAAACAACTGCAGAATAAAAATTATTTAAAAAAACTTTCTAAATCGAAAAATAAGAACTAATTGTTTTTGGAGTGGTTTCTCAAGATGATCACCAATATTTTTTTGTAAGGCTTGTTCGTAAAAACTAAATTGCCCTATGAACAAAATTATTCATACCCTTTGTAAATAAGACCAAAGAAGGCTGTGAAAATAAATCTGCATTGTTAATACTTGTGATCTTTTATTTAAAAAAAATCTACAAAAATCAAACCTTTTATTGGAGAATAATCATTTTAAATGGGGGGAAACCTCATTATCAGAGAAATATTTTTCTCTAATACACACTGCTCACAGTTAATCATTTATTCAATACATTTTGCAACCTCCTTTCCCAAAAGAACAGCTTCGAGTCTTCACCTTTAATGCCTGATGAATTTGGAGAACACCTGACAAGAGATCAGAGACCATTCCTTCATGCAGAATCTCTCCAGATCCTTCAGATTCCAGATTCATCTTTGTGCTTCTTCTCTTCAGTTCATCCCACTCATTTTCTTTAGGGTTCAGGTCAGGGGACTGGGATTGTCACGGCAGAAGCTTCATCTTGTGCTCAGTGACTCATTTTTGTGTTAGTTTTGATGTTTGTGTTGGATCATTGCCCTGAAGGAAGATCAAGCTATGGCCCGTTATATGATTTCTAACAGGGACAGGTTTAGATTTGTTGGTATTTCATAGAATCCATGATGCCATGTATCTGATCAAGATGTCCAGGACCTCCAGCAGAAAAATAGGCCCACAACATTAAAGATACAGCAGTATATATTTTATTGTACACATGGGGTACATTTTACCCCTGTGTACAAACTAATGTTGAGTGTTTGCTGCTAAAAAAAGCATTTGTTTTTGCTTTATCTGACCATAGAACATTTGAAAAGTAACTGACACTACTGGAACTTCAAACGGGATGGGTTCTTTGGTCAGATGAAACAAACAACAAAAAAATGCTTTTTTTAGCAGCAAACACTTTTCGAGAACCCCTGGTGGTCCGTGAGGAAATTGCAGGGGGTTCAAAAACAAATAAATCATAAAATTGTAAATAAATCTCAATCAAACACTTACTAACAAATATATTTTACTTGTTTAATCTGCATGTCATCTGTGAATACACAACATTACAAGATATAAAATGAGAACTGGAAAACGGACAGATGTGTTTTATTTACCAAATAAAAGAGAATTACCAGATGATATATCAATAACAGCTAAGAAAAATATCAACAATGTAAAATTCAATTCATAAAAACTTTAAAACGGACAAAAATAAATGTCTTTAAAGTTTAACATCCAAATGTTATTAAATTATTGAAATATTTTCTTAAAGACCAATTTCGTGTTTGCAAACAGAGATGACGTTTTTTGTGGGCGGAGCCAAACTGGTTGCAAAAATTGACTGCTCCGCAGTAGGGTTGTGAAGTGTTTTAGCATTAAACCGTGATTTTTATGGATCCGGTGTTCTGTCGAAGTCTGATTCCTTTATGTTTCCCTTTAGTGCAATGTTTCTTATAGCGTTTTAATCACATTACGTTTATTTTTTTAGATAGATAAAAAGTTTAAATGGCTTGGCTACTGATATGCATGTATGTAATGTATATGTATTGTTCTTTTTGCTAAATCAAATATTTTTACAGTCTGAATCGCTAAAGTACATGTAAAAGCAATACTATCATGTATTATATATAATAGCGTTTATTAAATATTTAATAATTTTCCTGTTTTTTATTATTTCTTCCTTAATAAATTATAATTGTAACATGATAAAAACGCTATAAGAAACACATGGAGGGAACAGACCTCGACAGAACGCCGGACATCTCTACTTATTTTCTATTCTAATTATTAAAAGATTTCCAGATGATTTCCTTGCTCCTTTCTGTCCGTTTAAATGGTAAATGGTAAATGGACTGCATTTCCTGTCAGATCCAGCTAGACCAGCTTGCTACACCACAAAACCAGCTAAAACCAAGATGGGAGAACAGCTAAAACCAGCTTACACCAAATTAGCTGTTGTTGGCACAGTTTGTAGACAAAAAAACTTTACAAAAAATCGACAGAGGGTTAAGGAAGGCTGCTAAAGGCAAATCAACATTCATTGCAACTGGATTCAAATCTCCACCAAGCCAGCTGGTAAATCGTATAATCAGAGATGGGCATAAATACATGGAAATGTATTTCAAATACAAAATACTGTGTCGAAAAATGTATTTAAATACAAATACAAAATACTGTGTCAAAAAATGTATTTAAATACAAATACAGTATTTTGTATTTTGAAAATACACAAAATACATGTGAAATTGGTGATTCAGTGCAAGTATCCCTATTATGCTGTAATCTATCTGGGTCTATTTCTGAATGCCAAAAAGCATTTAGATGTGTGCAACTGCTTAGAAACTTTCATTTTATTTTACATAACTCATTGTTTGAGATATCTTTGTTATGACAACTTGACATAAACCAATACAACACAACTTGTTATAAATCATAAACAATAATTATCAAACTTAAGAAACTACCTAGCTTTGTGGGTTAACATTACATTAAACTGTTATTTAAATGTCATTAAGTGTCAGTGGTGGACAGTAACGAAGTAAATGTAATTCGTTACTGTACTTAAGTAGTTTTTTGGCGTATCTGTACTTTACTCAAGTACTTTTATTTTGGGAGACTTTTACTTTTACTTTACTACATTTTAAAGTCAAATATCTTACTTTTTACTCTACTTCATTTTGAAAATTCGGTCGTTCCTTTTAATTTATCAGTGGATAAAAAACTTAACTGGATAAAATAAAGCTGCAAAAAAAAAAAAAAAAAAAAAAAAACGCACACGTGATGCGTCAAACCACCAATCAGGGTACAGCATGTGCTTTTGAACTTGTTTTGGTTGCCGCGCTGGTTCACGAAAGCTAAGCGAGTGCAGCAGCCAGCGTATCGTTTGGAGAATAAAACTGCATTTAAAAACAACGGAGGAAATGACTTGACCCGCCACAACAACAATGGCCTTATTTACGCGAGTTTTTTAAGTCCTTGAAATAGAAGAAGGAGTCCTTCGTGTCTTCTCAGCCTGCCTCGAAACTGTGCTAACGTTATTTCTTTTTACAAGAATACTCCTTCAAATCTAAGGAAACGCGTAGAGGTAAGCCATTTTTATTCTGGTTATATTTTTAAAGGAGCAATCTTAACAGTAGCTTGCAGAAAACTGTTTCATTGTGTAGTTAAAATATATACGATGTTATCATGAATGAATTTTAAGTAAGTTAGCTATGCAGGCTGGAGCTATTTTTAGCCGTATAGTTAGTGCTGTGTTATTGTGAACTGACAATCAATCGCTATCAAAACTGTTGTAAAATATAAATGACATTTTGACTAGCCATGCAGTGTATTTTGCTTAAACAGGCAGGTGGATTGGAGTGGTCCTTATACTACATATTATAACTAATATTTTCAAAAGTTTTGCTTCCAAATATATTAATACATTTATTTATGTATTACAATATACATATGACATGCTAAAGCACATTAAATGTTTCTTAAATTATATTCTGTAAGGCTTATTGTATTTGCCAAAGGAAGGGAGACTGATTTCTAGATATGTATTTAATGTCTGAATCTTTTCTTTTGCAGAGAAAGCATGGTAGCCAACATTAAAAGGTATGTTACTGTAACATCATTAAGGAAAAGAAACCTGGAAAGTGAGGAGGCTCCATCAACCTCCAGATAGTAAAAGAAAACTCCTGTGAACCTGCTTAATTCAAGTTTTTACTACACTTAAACTGTTAAATTATTTAACAAATAAATCTTGAAATGAGACTTACTGCTCTCAAATCCTGTTATTTCATTTGGTGCTAAAGGACATTTTTTGTTTTTAAGGTTTTAGGCTTATGATAATTTTAATAGACATCAGTGTCTGAATAATTAATGTCCTTCTATTAATAGATAAGTGAGCCAAGAGAGTTTTTTCACATAATTTTAGTTTCGTGACAATATGATACAGACATAATAAATCACAGTACTTTTGTACTTAAGTACATTTTAAGGCAGATACTTTTGTACTTTTACTCAAGTAAAAATTTTAAGCAAGTACTTCTACTTTAACTTGAGTAAAATTTTACCCTGGGTATCTTTACTTTTACTCAAGTACATGATTTGTGTAATTCGTCCACCACTGTTAAGTGTTAATACTATGTCAAATATTATAAATTATATAAATTATTAACACTTAATGACAAATTATATTTGTACCACTGTAGTTGAGGTCAAGAAAAATATTCATGATGCTGTTATAAAACTATTTTCCAGAGTATTAACACTTAATGATATTTTAATGACAAATTCAATTTGTATCACTGGTAAAAAGTGGTCAGTTATGTTGTCTTGGTTAATGTCAAGTTGTCATAACAAAAACATCTCAAACAATGTCATCTTTGCAATAAAAATGACATAATTGAACAAATGACACTTAATGACAGTAGTCATAAACGTCAATAAAATCTCCTTCATATTTATGAAACGTTTCATGTCATGGTTTTGAAGGTGTCATGTCAGCCTTATGAACACCCATTCAAGTAAAGTGATGTTTTATAAAAACATCATAAAAACTTTTTCATGTGTCGTCAAAATGACCCACAACCTAATCAGTTTATATGTGAAGAAATCCACGTATTTACAAACTTCTCACGAGACGAGTGTTTGACAAATTATTCGGCAAACTACTTCCTCTCATCGCTGCTTTTTGATGGTTTTGAGAACAATTACTCACGAGTCGCCCTCTGTCATTTCACAGAATTATACAACGGAGAGCACGTCAAGCATTAAAGTCTTGTAGGTTTACTGAGGACAGGGACGGATTGGCAATCTGTGCGTTCTGGAAAAGTCCAGAACGGCCGTTCAACGGAGGGCCGTCGCCCGGCCGATGGCAAAAAAAGTCTAATAACGCAATATGAACAGCCAACAGCAGAGGCACTAATACGATCACTTTTATGCTGATACGTGTAAAAAAAACAAGGAAGAAGAGTCGGCCTACTAGCAGTGATTGGTCCACGGATTCCCGGAATTCGCGAGCGTCTATGTTTGCGAGCCTGAGCATCCACAGCCTGGTCATGATGAGGGACAGACCGAGTTAACTTCACATCACCAAGAGCTAAGTGCCAGTAGTAGCAGGACACGTGACATTATAATATAATATACACGATATAAAAATAAATAAAACTTGCGTGAAAATTAACGTAATGCGCAACTAGTGTTAGAGAAAGACGTGATGTGAGTGTGTGCGCACGCGCGTGTGTGAGAGAGAGGCGCGATTGAACAGTGGAAAAAACAATACATACTCTGTCATTTGGTTCATATGGGACATAATTCAAACGGCAAAGTGTTTGCTTATATTTGTATACAGTCGCAATAAAACAAAACATTTTGCTTTTGTCAAACTGTAAACTCTTGTCAAACTGTAACCTACTGTACAACCAACTGTCATCTCACCAAAATCACACACATCAAAGCAAAAAATATTTATCCAACCCCGTTTAAAAACAGTCTGTGGGTGGACATTCATCGTATTGCATTGGTTTTCATTTCTTTCATTGACTTTATTGTATATGAGAGGTTGTAGTGAGCTCACATTTTCTGCTACAATGAAGACTAAGGTATTAAATTAAACGGGTAAATATCAGGCATGCATTGCAACCACTCTAAACGTGCTAATAAGAAAGGGGGCTAAATAATTGACCAAATATTTGTTTAACCAAAAAATCCTAGCTTGCACTTTCTGTCTGTCTTCCATCAGAGTGCAGTTTTTCCTTGTCTTTCATATTTGTGTTTAGTATTGTGGAATTGGCAAAGACCTGGTGGTTGTTTGTGAAAGCTGTACAGACAAACTTAATAGGCCTACAGTAGCTATTTTCATTATTTCACAGCCTTATTATACATCAAAGTTTAATATGACATGGACAAAATATTAAATATCCTTGTCTAATAGTCTGACAGTATTGTGGCATAGTATCAGGACATCCTTGTGTCTGTTGCGCATGGCTAGGGCCGAATGGCCGGATGATGGGCCTATTTGGGAAAAAGTCCAGGGCTGTTTTTTAGCCCCAGTCCGTCCCTGACTGAGGAGCCTGCAGGTTCAGCAGGTTCACGCCGTAGAGTAGAGCCAAAAGTGTAAACAAGGCTTCAACTGCACAAAGCTAAAAAGAAATCAGCAACTGTGTGCTGATTCCAGCACTTGCCGCGTCACGTGTGAAAGGGCCTTCATAGTAAAACACCAACGTTTTTCAATATTTTACTATGTTTTTACCTCAACTTAGATGAATGAATACACACCTATCTTTTTTCAATACGTGCACTTCATCTTTGCACAGCGTGTCGTGAATGTGTTAGCATTTAGCCTAGTCCCATTTATTCCTTAGGATCCAAACAGGGAAGAATTTAGAAGCCACCAAACACTTCAATGTTTTCCCTATTTAAAGACATACATGTTACATGAGTAGTTACACGAGTAAGTATGGTGGCACAAAATAAAACGTGTGGATTTTTAAGTGGATAAAAAATGAGAACCATATTGTATGGCGGAAGAGCACTTAGTCTGGCGCAGTAACATCACCACTCCTGTTAAGATGTTACTGTGCGCTGAGGTCGAAAATGCTGCAAACTAAGTGCACTTCCTCCATGCTTTGAAAATAGATAGTTATGTATTCATTTGTCTAAGTTGAGGTAAGAACATAGTAAAATATTGAAAAATTGTGTTTTTCCTTTAAGTCAAAAGTGTAGACCTATTTGTCCACGTTTCACACACTCTCAGTCGTGCATTAAACTGCCTGCCAACGTGCAACTGTGAATTTGAATTTCCTTTTGCGACAGTTATAACAACACAAATCACATCACACCCAATAACTCAATCTCCCTTGCTTTTTTCCCACTCCAACATTTGAATTATTGCCCACTAAAAGCTTCACAGATATATTTGCTTACCTGAACTCTGGTGTCTGGTCTGAACTAGTTGATGCATGAAAACAGCACACTGACTGGTTGACTGGCTCAAAGTATTTTGAGTATTTTAAAAATACAAAAATACTCCTCTTAAATTTAAATACAAATTACATTTAATTTTTTTTCAAAGGCTTTAAAGCAACACTATGTAGTTTCCATGTAAAAATGAATTACAGCTCCCCCATGTGGTTGAAAAGCGCAACAGTGCCTGGTAACAGACACTCTTCTGCAGGCAGGGGGAGGGGCGGGGCTGTGTGCTCTGCCCTCCACCGCCACTTTCAGAGTGTGCTTGTAGCAGCTAGGAGGCTGCTGAGGTTGCAGCAACAGTATAATTTGTCCGGTTTAAAGTTGTTCTATCACTGAAATAATTTTAGAGACATTATTTAAAGGTAAAAAAACTACATAGTGTTGCTTTAAAATACAAAATACAAAATGCTATTTTGTATTTTAAATACGTATTTTAAATACATGTATTTGAAATACTGCCCATCCCTGCGTATAATACAATATTATATAGCAGTTTGTCAAACTTTAATTCTTTTTATTAATTATGTTTTTTTTAACCTCCTAATACCCGGTGTTGTTTACACCATAATACTTAATTATATGTAACTGGAAGCTGTTGTACACAAACGTGGGCAATTACACTGCTTCATGTTCAAAGACAAATATTTGGTTATTATATTTATTGGTTCTTTTTAACCCCAAATAGCTGGAAGAAATCTAAAATTCAAGCCAAACCAAAGTTCGGGTATTAGGAGGTTAAAAACATTATAATCACTTATGCTAGTCATCTACACACCATAAACATGTTTTATTAAAAACATATCAATAGTACCACCCCCCTCTACATAACGTTAGCCCTTTTTTTTGTTTTGGGCCACTGTTCCTCAAACTGTCTGTGCACATCCCTTAGTAAAGCTTAAAGGTGAAAAGAATGCATTGAAATAATATGTTAAAGGGATAGTTCACCTTAAAATACAAATTCTGTCATCATTTACTCATCCTCATGTTGTTGTAAACCTGTATGAATTTCTTTTTTTCTGATGAACACAAAAGAAGATATTTTGAGAAATTATGGTAAACACACAGCAGATAGTGACCATTGACTTCCATAGTAGGAAAAAATATTTTCGAAGTATGTGATAAATGATGAAGAAAATATTTTGATAAATTATAGTAAGCAGCACACAGGTGACTTTACTTAAATTCCATCATATCATATTTATTCCTACTATGGAAGTCTATGGTCACAATCTGCTGTGTGTTTACCATCATTTCTCAAAATATCTTCTTTTGTGTTCATCAGAAAAAAAGAAATTCATACAGGTTTAGAACAACATGAGGATGAGTAAATGATGACATAATTTTCATTTTAAAGTGAACTATTCCTTTCTCTTTACTGTGTTAAAAGCTGTTTGTGCATAACGAAGACCTGTACATTTGCAAATATTAAGTTTAAAACCCAAAAAGATCTTTTAAAAAGTGAAGACGTTGGACGTCATACTGCAGGGGACATTTGCATAACACCGCCCTAATGTATACACAAATAAAGAAGGTGTAGTATTGTTGCTGCTGCCATGTCGTGTGTTTTTTTCTTGCAAAGGGCAAACTACGTTGTTCGGCTTTTCAATAGAGGAAACAATAAGAAATCAGTTAAGTTTTATTTACAACACTGTTCCAAAACAATAAAGCTTAAATGTTTGATTGTGTGCTTTGCATTTTACTTAGGACTGTTTCCTGAACATGGGAGAGTACAAGACTGGATGTGCACAAAGGCTTCGTATAAAAAATGGAGCAATTCCAACTGTGCAAGTACACTCGAGCTCTTCTGATTCACGGTCTGTAAGTAGCCTATGTTTTCATATTTAAAAACATTCCTACTGACGATTCAAATGAGAGTTTTGGGCAGTGTAGAGTAGCCCTTGTTGGTTGTCGTTTCTACGATCACAAATGCAAACATGGCTTTAAGTTTTAATATCCTTACCTTACAGATCCTATAGTCGCTCTGGCTTAATCGATCAGCTTGGTCATCTGCATTTACATTTACATTTTGTCATTTAACAGACGCTTTTGTCCACAGCGACTTACAAGTGAGGTAAACAATAGAAGCAATTATAGCAACACAAGAACAGCAAAACATAAGTGCACTGGAAATAGTCTCATCAAGTCCAACACAATATACATAGCCAAGGGTTTGTTAGTATTTTTGTTTTCATTTTCTGAATCAGATTCGGGCTCGTATTAATAAAGTAGTAAAGACAATATTATCTCCTTTCACCGGCGTTGCCAGGTCCCGTTGCCAGGTCTCTTCCAAACATGGTAAGGATCGTCACATTTCTGTTTGCACACTTGAGGTATTCAGCCAATCACAACGCACTGGATAGCTGGCCAATCTGGTCACACAGCGCTTTCTCAGAACAATGAGCTTTGTACAAATCGACGCTTTTCAAAAAGGCAAGGCATAGAGGAACAACAATAATGTATGGGATATACGGTATGTGGAAAATAATGCGTTTTTCAACCATAAACCACGCAAACACATTGCATTACACCAAATACACAAATAATGGCCCTCATTTATCAAAAGTGCGTACACCAAATTTCCAGCGTACACCTGGCGTACACCCAAAACCAAGGTGACTTTGAGATTAATCAATATGGACGTTGGCGTACGGCACGCTCAAATCCTACGCCAGCTCAGGATGTGGTGTACGCACGTTTTGAGTTAGTGTGGAAATGCGCAAACAATTCCTAACACCACAAAACGCACTGACAAACTAAAAGATATGATATATTATGACCCCCTGTAAAAAAAACAACAACAACATAGTCATTATAAACTTAAGTGTTTTTTTCTGTGCAACATGAACTTCAATGTTTAATTTGTGTGACTTTAGACATTTGATTTGTAGGCATATGTATTCCTTCAGTTGCGAGCCTGTGCGCTTTACCTGACATTTCAGGGCAGAGCATGTGAGTGGAGCATAGCGTTGAGCGGTGCGGTAATATTACCATCAGAGGGCCTTTCCGAAAATTCAGCTCGCTCAGCACCGCTCGTTGAACCCAGAAAGCACTTTGATAATTTGCTAGTTCGAGAATCTGTAAAAACGTCTAGCAATCTAACACAGTTATGGAATTCAAGCCTCATACATAAATGTAAAGTAAAAATCAAAGTTAAGATTGGACAGGAAGAAAAAATTAAAAGGGAGTGCGGAGAGACTGTAAAAGTTAGCAAATATTCATCCTGGAATCTGAAGCGGCACATTGCAAGAAAGCACAAGGATGTGCTACGAAAACATGGTAATAATGCATCAAAAGGTAAGCTAGTTACATACCATTTGATGATAAATAAATAGCTACACATGAATAGGTAAGGTAAAATGCTTGTGTTGAATGGAGCCATAAATCCGATCATGATTAGATGCGGACAAAATCATGGCCACGAATTATCTTTTATGCTACATTACGGACACTTCTTTTTCTTATTTAGTCTAAACTAAAGTATGGACATTAATTTAGAATTCGTTCCCAATATTCAACAGTTTGTTCCTTGGAATTAATTATTATAATATTTCGTAATTACTATTACAATTATTATTACTTCAAATTATGAATTAGCCTAGTAAAACATGTGGATGTCGTGGAAACAAATTGTTAATTTGAATTATATCCGGAGCTCCGTATCAAACTGGATCTATGATATACAAAACAACTGTATGTAAATACAGAACAACAAACTACAGAAGTTACTACACCTTTTTAAAATATTATTTAAAAAAAAATTTTACCGAACCATTAAGCAGACATAGAATTTAGATGTAGGCAACAGTAAATAATAATAATAATATTAAAAATAAATCATTCTTCTTCTAAATAACAATAAGCGTCATTAAAAATAAAAATCATAATAATAAGAATATTACAAATTGTCATGCAATTATTAATGTGTCTTTAATCCCACTCTTTAAACTCCCAAATAACACAATTTTGTTTCTTTCCACTTCCCTGGTTTCTCTTCTTTGCCGTCTTCCGTGGGTTCATGTCGTAAAATGAGGGCGTGGCGGAAGCAGAGACTTGAATTTATATGGGCGTGTTATTCTAATGATGATCGTTTTCAGCTGCGGCATTTATGAAGGGCAGGTATTTCGTACACCTGAATTTTAAAGGTACGCACAGCTTCATAAATCAGGCGGTAAGAGGAGTGTAAGCATAATCTTACGCCAACATATACGGCCGTTTCTACGCAAGAATGATAAATGAGTGCCAATGTGCTTTGTAGCAATGAAATATCGGGCCTTTAAATTGTTCTCTGATATCTACATAGAAGATATATGACTTTGTTAAATGCTAAAATTATCCAGAGACGATTATACATGTACATTTGCTACCATTGGTTTTACTTAGAATGAAATGGTCTTTTATTACCTTATTTGAAAGGGTCATGAATAATAATGTTAAGCTCTGCTCTGATTGGTTGTTTTATACAGCAGTTCAGTTCAAATAGCTGTGTGTGTGTGTAAACAGACCTTGTTTGAGTATGTATCACACAAAGATAAAGATTTTAAGGAATGATACATTTTTTGGAGATTGGAAATGGATGTTTCTGAGAGGTAAGTTTGTGTTTTTTCAGTATAGATCTGCAAATCATAACTGTAACATCAATATTGGAACTTCCACCTAAATGCTAACATATAGCATTAGCTACCGCTACATCAGCAGTCTTAACATTGTTTTTAGCATTGTAACATCATTGAAATTAATTTAATTTTAAAAACGCATTTTAGAAAGACTTAACAAAGTCACGTTAGCAACGTTGGGACGGACTTGACGAAGTCGTGTCGACACGTTTGGCACTTGACTTGACGAAGTCGCGTCGGCAACGTTGGGACGGACTTAACGAAGTCGTCTGGATATGTTTGGCACTTGACTTGACGAAGTTGCGTCGGCAACGTTGGCAATTGACTTGACGAAGTCGCGTCGGCAACGTTGGTACGGACTTGACGAAGTCGTGTCGACATGTTTGGCACTTGACTTGACGAAGTCGCATCGGCAACGTTGGGACGGACTTGACGAAGTCGTGTCGAAACGTTTGACACAGACTTGACGAAGTCGCGTCGGCAACGTTGGGACGGACTTGACGAAGTCGTGTCGACACGTTTGGCACTTGACTTGACGAAGTCGCGTCGGCAACGTTGGGACGGACTTGACGAAGTCGTGTCGACACGTTTGGCACTTGACTAGACGAAGTCGCGTCGGCAACGTTGGGACGGACTTGACGAAGTCGTGTCGACACGTTTGGCACTTGACTTGACGAAGTCGCGTCGGCAACGTTGGGAGGGACTTGACGAAGTCGTGTCGACACGTTTGGCACTTGACTTGACGAAGTCGTGTCGGCAACGTTGGGACGGACTTGACAAAGTCGTGTCGACACGTTTGGCACTTGACTTGAGGAAGTCGCGTCGGCAACGTTGGGATGGACTTGACGAAGTCGTGTCGACACGTTTGGCACTTGACTTGACGAAGTCGCGTCGGCAACGTTTGGATGGACTTGACGAAGTCGTGCCGACACGTTTGGCACTTGACTTGACGAAGTCGCGTCGGCAACGTTGGGACGGACTTGACAAAGTTGTGTCGACACGTTTGGCACTTGACTTGACGAAGTCGCGTCGGCAACGTTGGGACGGACTTGACAAAGTTGTGTCGACACGTTTGGCACTTGACTTGACGAAGTCGCGTCGGCAACGTTGGGACGGTGTGGAAACGTTTGACACAGACTTGACAAAGTCGCGTCTGCAACGTTGGGACGGACTTGATGAAGTCGTGTCGACACGTTTGGCACTTGACTTGACAAAGTCGCATCGGCAACGTTGGGACGGACTTGACAAAGTCGTGTTGGAACGTTTCACACAGACTTGACGAAGTCGCGTCAGCAACGTTGGGACGGACTTGATGAAGTCGTGTCGACACGTTTGGCACTTGACTTGACGAAGTCGCGTCGGCAACATTGGGACAGACTTGATGAAGTCGTGTTGACACTTTTGACACTTGACTTGACGAAGTCACGTCGACAACGCTGGATCGGACTTGACTAAGTTGTGTCGGAAATGTTTGGACCGGCTTCCGGTCTTCACATGTCTCCATACATAGAGAACAGTGGAAGTGTTTGATTTCACCATACTGTTAAGACAAACCATGCATCCTGAAATATTGTGTATCAAAATCTGATTACTATTTCAACTACTCGAAAGCATTAAAGGGATAGTTCACCCAAAATTAGAAGAAGTATCACAGTTTACTCACAGGTGCTTTATGATGCCATAGAAAACCCATTGTGGCTAAATTGTTAACATCCGAATGAACATTTACTATCAAATAATAACATTTGGTGTTTCACAGAAAGAAAATCTGCAAATTTGTATTTTTGGATGAACTATCCCAGACCAGATCTAAATAACTCCTCACTCACAAAAACGTAACACCTTAAAAACCAGTAGGATAATTAACATAAATATAATACATTAATGGCTTTCTCCATTTAACATAACGTGTGTGAGGAGTTCATAGTGCAAACTTTTGAGACTGTCCTCCAAAATAACCTCATAGGCCATTTGTGCAAGCACCTTATTACAACGTAAAGTGATGTATTAAGGGATTAGTGTCCTCTAGCGGCAGTAGCTTATACAACCTGTTGTTACGTTTTAAGGTTTTTGCCTTATACATCAGATTAGACACATTTAATTTGATGAATTTTTAAATGTAGAAACGGTTTCATAAACATTTATGGTTTTAAAGATATTTTGGAGCATCTAACCCCACCCTCAACTTTACCCTAAACCCAACCACTTCTCAACCATATAAAACACAACACGCAAGTAAAAGTACAGTCACAGGTATTTATTGCAGAAAAACAGTATAAAAGTATTACAAACCATTCGCGGTGCAAACTTTGCGAAGTTGCGAACTGAAGCCATATGATTACTTTATATGAAGAACGTACAGTCGGATTCAAACATAAACCAGCATGAAGTAGTCAGATATAAGAGCCAATAGCGCTTCACATTCTTAGCTAACGTAATGATGCGATTGGTCACGAGAGCCAATGCCTTTTCACAATCATAGATCATGATGAGTATTATCGTTTCTTCTGGTGGCAGTTTTTGAATCATTGTACACCGGATCTGATATTTACAGCGGTTTATCATCACTTTTGCATCTTTTCTTCAAATAAATCAGTCGTTTTACCTCGGTACACTTGGAATATTTTAAGCTCATTTTAATAAATTTTATAAAGTTGTGACTGTTTCGTATGCTGTGTTTATATCATATAATAAATAAATGGGTATGTTATTTACCCTAAATGCCTGAATAGTGTAATGTGTAATAAAATACAATTAATTCTAGCAGTTTAAATTTAAAATCTTATCCCAGTACGTGCCATCATAGCAAAATTATACCCCAAAATATCATTTTATATCAGAATATTTTAAGTTTCACCTGCTGCCGGTAGAGGCGCTAATTTACTAAATGCATCTATTGGTCGTATTTGGTGAAATGTACAAACAACCAAAGCAATCGTATGGGTTGGAGAATAGGTTGAAACTTTTATCTTCATAAAAGTTAAACTGTATCTCAGGCACCTTGTGTTGTTCTCCAGATTTTTCCCTGATGAACAAAATGCTTGGCGGTGAATGAGAACAAAACAATTACATACTCATCAGCTCCACACCAGAAACTACATTGTGGTTCTGAATGGGCAATTGCTAAACTGACCTCGGAAGAGCTCTGTGGCTTTCATCCAGTCTCACACAGTTAATAGTCTTTTCCTGCCAGCTCATTTTCACATTCAAAGGCTCTAAGTGGTCACTCTCCAAATGTGTGACGGGTCAAACCACGCTGAAAGTTTATGCTGCATCAGATCGCAAAGCGCAGGTAAGATCATTAAACTTAGTTTCTTCGTCGTGGATCATCACTTATGAAGGAAGGGTTCCACTGACCCGGATAGGTGCAGGAATGCCGTGAGCCAAGGAGACAGGATACAGACCATTTCGCTCCAGGTTAGAGTTCCTTAACGCAGGCTATAAGAGAAAGAAGCAATCACATATCAGCTTTTTATCTACAACACCCTTGGACTTGGTCTAGTTTGGTAATAGCACGTTTTGTGTTTATTCTGTCCTATTCTGGTCCGGGAAACCATTTCCGGGAAACCACTCCCAAATGATTTACAGTACGTGCTGCTTTGAATCCATGTTTGCAATGTTGAACTGCCTTTGCAGCCTCCCATTCCACTCTGTCTTCTTTTTTTGTGAAAACATTGTTTTTTATTTTCTGTCTACAAAGTGTGCCAACCACAGCAAATTTGGTGTTATTTATATAAGATCCAATTGGGTACATTACTTTGATTAGACAATCACTGTAATCCTAAGAATGTGGATAAGTTGTTAGCACTTTTAGAAGACAGAGCGCAAATCATTACCGACAGAAATACAAAACAGAGGACGTGGTGGTGGACAATATTTGGGATGAGAGGAAATTTTTTTTAACAGTTATTGCATTTGCCCGAGAAGCTTTGCGTTCTCTCGCAAAACTTTTGCACTCCCAGAGAAACTCTCTGAACTCAGGTCTCAGGTGACAGTAATAGCAGGCTCTTTTTGCAAAAGAGAACGCAAAAAGTTTTTCAGGGAACGCAAAAAGTTTCTAGGGGAACGTAAAAGTTTTGCGAGAGAATGCAAAAAGTTTTGCGAGAGAACGCAAAAAGTTTCTTGGGGAACGCAAATGTTTTCGAGGAACGCAAAAGTTTCTCGAGGAATGCAAAAGTTTTGCGAGAGAATGCAAAGTTTCTCGTGGGAATGCAAAAAGCTTCTCGGGGAAACAGTGGATCTTTACGAGCGGTAACAGAACACTTTGACCGAGTTTGGCGAGAGGGGCACCTCAGCCAATTAGGGCAGAGGGGCAGTGGCTCTGCACCAGCCCACCCACCTGTGCACGGCCCTGGAAGTGAGACACTTTTTGAACCTGTTTTGCACATCCACGGACGTCATTAAGGTGTACCAAACAGACATTCAGGCGGTGAACCTTTTGTGCATGTCCACAAACGTACATAAGGGTTGTAGTCTGATGTTAATACACTCAACCTGTTGCACATCCATGGACATCCAAAAGGGGTGCAAGAGTGACGTCCAGACACTGACCCTGTTTAGCATGTCCACAGATGTCTATAAGGGGTTGTAGTTTGACGTTCATACGCTGAAGCTGTACTGCACGTCCACAGACGCCCATTAGGTGAATCAAACAGACGTTCATACACTTAACCTTTTTAGCATATCCACGGACATCCAAAAGAGGTGCAAGAGTGATTGATCCTCTATTGCACGTCCAGCAGACGTTTAAAAGAGAATGCAAAAAGTTTCTCCTCTGTTGCACGTCCAGCAGATGTTTAAAAGTGGGTCTGAACTAACGGACGTTATACAGACATGATCTGAACGTCTCCCAGACGTTCCATGTTTGGTGGGATAGTTTCGATTTATTTTGAATGCAAACTGCATCTGGGTTCTGAAGAGAAATAGATATTAGGGGTTCAAATGACACAAGGGTATTTGAAGTAAATTACATTTTGGGGTAAACTATCCCTTTAATATAGTTGAATTTAGGAATACAGAAACAGATTTTTATTATGGTAACAACTGCAGAATAAAAATGATTTTAAAAAACCTTTCTAAATCTAAAAATAACAGCTAATAGCTTTTGGTATTGTTTCTAAAGATGATCACCACCAATATTGATTTTTGTAAGGCTTTTTGTAAAAATTACATTGTAAATGTCCTAATATGACTAAGGGATAGTCCTGGATTAACCGCCCCATAATGTTTAAACCACATGTTATAAGCCTAATACAATGCTCTAATGCAACAATTATTGCTGAATGATGAAGTGTGTACAGCAGAGGGCAATATTGTCCAAACACCAGATTGACTGTTTGAGAGAGATTTTTTTGCGAGGTTTCCTGAAGCAAGGTGCTGAATCAGTACAGGGACGTTGTTAACAAAGATGCTGTGTTAGTGTTTATTGAATCTGGTCCTGTCATTTTATAATTGCTATATTGATAGTGTGTAGGAGGTCTATGTGACATCTGCCTTACAGGTTTTATCGTCGCACCACATTTTTAAGATGAACTGCTGCTGAATGGAGGTGAATTTAGCTGACCTTTCATTTATGCTGCAGATGCTACTGTCAGGTCTATTTATACTGGTGATATTCAGCAACATTCACTACTAACAAACTACATGGACAAGGCTTACCAGTATGTCTGTGTCTATGTGCAGTGTACACCGATAGCATAGCAGATTTTCAGTGTAAAAAAATAGTTTGTATATTTTTCTTTCACTTTCATTGTAAATATTTGATTCATGAGAAACACAGTCAGATTTGTCTGAGAGATTATGTGGGATATCTGATGTGTTGCATTGATCTGGAGTACTTTTAACATGCAAAAAAAAAAAATAATAATTTATGGTAAACTCACCATGCACAACTTTGACTGAAGAAATATTATGATTTGTGTCAAAGAGTCTGTTAAAACACAAGCCCTGGTAGAGTTGCTTTACAGTATATCTTCATTTATTATCCCCATCATTCAACTTGATTTCCGATAAAGCGTTTGATTTTTTATCATTAGTATTTAAAATTATGACTATAAAACACAGATGCACACAATTATAACAAGAATTTCATCATGACACAACCAGATGCCCCCCTTTAAAAGGGTCTGCTACAAGAAAATGAACACTGTTTCCTACCTAATCTGGTTTCCATATACACACAGGATGTTGGTAAACAGACCTGCTGCTGGTAAAACCTCATCATGTATTATTAATACTGTACTGTATAAAAACATGGCTATGAAAACTTTTTGTTCTCTTCGTTTAATTCCTTAACACAAATCTGACCTACTTACAAGTCCTTTTTCTAACTTGAATATTCACTGAAGCACTACTTCTAATATGCAGTCTTACAGTAAGTAGCAATGGTGTATTAGTAGCAGTCTATTGTATGGGTCAAAATAATACATATTTCTTTGATGCCAAAAATCATTAAAATAATGTTCCATTAAGATATTTTGTAAATTCCCTACCATAAATATAGATGGTTTTATCGGACGCAGGTGCGGTGACGCGATTACGCATCTGGTCGGAACTTTACTTCCGGTTTCAGTTTTTTTAATGGTCTGACTATTTGCTAAACTGAACTATTGAATAAATACTTTTCAAAAATAACAAATGTTTTGGTTTCCTGGGTAATCTACATGTTGTTTATTTTGCTTGTTAAATAAATAAACTATTTTTGTTGTTATTTATTCTTAGCGGAGTTTACCTGAAGTTATGTTTGTTTCACGAAAGCCGCTTGTTTATGTTGGTACTACTGAAACCGTTTATATAAAAACATTTAGATTTTTGTGAGTGGATGCAGTGCAAAGGACTTCATTCAGTTAAAAGTCAATATTTAGATTTTTTGCACCCTCAGATTCCAGGTTTTTAAATAGTTGTATCTTGACCAAATATTATCCTAACAAACCCCATGGAAAGCATATTTATGGTGTTTACATCTTAATTTAAAAATGGTTTTGTGTTCCAGGGTCACATACATGAAGGAACGGTTTCCCAGACAAGGATTAAATGAATCCAGGACAACGCCTTAGTTATATTAGGACATTTAAGTCATGGCACTGATAAATGTTAAGTTATGTCTGTACAAGGTTTACAAATTAAGGCAGTTAAAACATGCATTTTAGTCTGGGCCTAGGATAAGCCCTGTTCGAAAAAAAAAAACACCCCTAAAAGTTTATACAAATTTTTCTGAACGCATGTACGGTAAAAGAAATAATAGGCATTACTCTCAAATGTATTGTAAGGAGGAAACATGGGGCTGGTAGTGTATGAGTGGTGAAAGGTCAATCTGAGTGACCCTGCAGAGAGGATTAGCATTAGAAATTCTGCACCATTTACGGACCTCTCCACAGAGACACACCAACCCTCAGCCAAGATTACTCTAACATGTTGAAAAAGCAAACATGGCAATTGCATAAATACATTCTGGCCTACGTTAATACAATAGTCCTTGATTTCCAGGTGAGTATTCACACCCTGTTATCTCATTTAGATCTGCATAATCCATTAACCTGTTAATCCAATTATGCATCATCTCATATTGCATTGTGTGGTGGGAGTTTTTGCATTTTACCAATGATGATTTAAAATTGCATAGGTAAGATATTACATTTTTTGCATAAAAGTGGTGGATTTACTGTAAAAAGTGAAAAGTTGGATTAACTTTAAAAAAAAATACATCAATTGGTAATACCTAAAAAAATGTAAGTTTAAAATTTTAATTTTATAGGTGTAACCAGTTGAAATAATGGCAAATATTTATCCCAACCATACGTTGTAACAACCCGGCATTTTAATTCTACCAAACCCCAACTGTTGAGTTTAGTTTTCAATATTTTAAACATTATAGTCCAATGTTGCCTCTATACTCTCGAATAAAAGGGAAAACTGGCAGCGGTAAAACTTTTCAATAAGTACACGTTTGTACCAAAAGACTGCATGTACCATAAAGGTAGAAACTGGTACCAAATGTGCATATTTGTACTTAACTGTTAGACGCTGTATTTTTAAAGGTTACCCTCTCAGTGACAGCAAGTACATTTTATTCTGAGAGTGTATATAAATATGTTTTATATTCATACTGGACATTATGACTATCTGCAGGAAAAACAAACACGCACTAGATTCAGTAATGATGTGTATCTGGTCAGGATGTACGGACGCTTGTTAATGCGAATTAAGATCATTAGGAATCCTAATAACCGCGTTCGATATCATGTTAAACCTGCGCCTCGAGACTAAATATTTATCCCGCCAAACATTTGTCGCGTTCATCTCGAGCGCGTCTCTATGGTTACACACCTGCTCCAATAGAGTCCATGGTGTCAGGTGTGTAACCATGGAGACGCGCTCTCTCTGAGGAGGCTGATCAGCAGCCTAAGCCGCGCGCCACTCAGTCGCTCTGTGGATCTGTGGATGCGAGAACCGTCCGAGCGCACCGGCACCAAACTAAACAATGACATTATCTCACACGATACGACACATCCACAGCCATATCTGACAACCTTCAACACTTCAGTGCCTCTTCTGCTCGCCTTTTCCGGTAAGAGGTTTATGACAGAAATGCATTTTGAAATATTATTAGGAAAAACGTGCAGTGTGAATGACAACTAATGCAACGTTTTCATCTGCCTTGCATGCACTGTTGCTTTGTGCGTATCGGTGTATTAAAGAAATGTACATTTTTCAATCCGAATTTTGAAAGAAGTGCTGTTTTGTGTGCTGCATAAATATCTTGCTGGATCTTTTTTTAGGTAGGCTACTGTCTGTCTTTACAGTATGTGACATGCTTGCAATGTCTACTGCATCCATTTGGGAACATAGTAATGTTTGTAATATACATTTCTTAAATATATCTTATAGTTTGAGGAAGATGTTTTAATTTTTAAAGCATTTAGTTTAGAGGTTATGGATGTATTGCACTCCACTGCATAAAAAAGAGCGTTTGATACTTTAAAGTGTGAAAACACATAATGATGTACAGTATAGGGCTATGAAATATCAGGTAATAATGAGTTAATAAGTTAATAATAAAAAATTTGTGCGACCCCATGTACACGTAGCTTATGTATAATATTTGTAAACATATAGACTACAGTATAACACTGATATACTACATTGAATCAAAATGTGCTTAAGTTGTTTATAATGTTTCCCAGTGGCTGGTATTTAATAGCTGTTTAAATGACAACCCTGATTGATTTACATTTATGCATTTGACCGACACTTTTATCCAAAGCGACTTAAAGTGCATTACAAGGTATACATATTTTCATTACATTTAAACCCATGATCATTTGCATTGCTGATGCAATGCTCTTGAGCTATACAGGTGCACATTTGCTGTCCATTGAGCAATTTAATGATTGAGTTACTGAGGGTTTGTTGAGTGTTCAGCTTGTAAAACTCAATAGACAGCTAATCGGCTTAACCTGCTGTATAGATAATATAATTGGAGATCACTGATACACTTTGTTCCAGGGATACTTTTAAAACCATAAGTGTCTAAAGGCCGTATGGGGTGAAGAAGGTGCGGTTACACCTTTCACTAATTCAAGTACACCATCCATTCTCATAGAGCTAGGAGGGCAGTAAACCTATTGGATTTATAGGTTTGTTCACAGCTGCCAGACTGTTTGGTGCCTACACACTGATGTTAGGTCAAAGGCAATATTAGGTTTAATGGGTTGTCTTTATAAAGAAATGCATGGAGTTTCCAGTAAATGGGGTCCAGTAACTGGTTGTATAGCGCTCTGATGCTCAGATAATATAAATGTATAGCAGCTCTATACAGTACTGGAAGCTGTTCTGTAGCAACAAGCTTGAAAGAACTATTTGGCTTTTTTGAACCTGTGGGATGTAGTTAATAGATTGAAGAAATAAGCCATTAGATGTTATTATTTCATTATCATAAATTTGCAATTTGTAGTTTTAGTGTAGATTAGATACTGTGACATTTACTGAAGCTTTTTTGCAACTTTTCTTCAAAGTGTTATTCTGTTCTTGTCAATGGGATGTACAAGAACTGCTAATCTTTGCGAGGACACGTTGGTTATGCCATGTGATTCTTCTGTTTGACACATTTAATTAGGGTGCAATACTTGCATCTAGAGTACAATCTGTGTGCAAACTGTTACATTATAGAAGAGCTTATTGCTAGATATCTTTAACTGGCACATAATCCTGAGATATAGTCTATATAATATGCACATATTAATGTTATTAGTTGCATGAGATTAATTTCATGCGTCATTGTGTTCAGAATTATGTCAGGATGCAAGTAGGCATTGCATTCTCAGCATCACCACAAGGGGCGCTGTGGAGCAGAGACATTTGTGCAAACTGGCTTGTGTAGTCAGTTTTGTCATTGCAAAGCAACAATTAAAATTAAACATTATTGCAGAACCATTTTAAGGTAACTGTATCACTGCATACAGAGTTTGAGGTTTGTAACGTTGATAGAAATAATAAAATAATTTTTACATATGTACAAATTTGCATAAAAAGTGATATCCAACAACAAGAAAATGTAAGGCATGTTTTGAAATATGAAAAGTGAGTGTTACAAATCAGTACAGAGACAGCTTGATGTAAGAGGAGAATCAAAATGTCACCTGGACTTGATGGTTTTCATAGAGACAGAGCAAGTTATAACATTTTGATGTATAATTATGCTTTTCAATTCTGATAAGCATGCATAATATGTATTGCGCTTAATTATCATTTTGTTTTGTTGTTTAAGTACAATAATGCATTAGCCAAGCATTTAAAGTACATTTTGATCATTCTAGTGTTACGGATGTGAAATTTTCAGATAAAAACAAAATATAAATGATCAGAGAATGCATTTATTACCAATATATTGAACTCTCTGTTTATATTTTTTAAATCCATGATGACAGAGTCCATACATATCAGTCTATACCCATGTTTTTTATTTTATGCATGTGTTACACATTTTTTGGGAGACAACATACTTTGAAAGAATACTGTGAATTAAAATGCCAAAAGCAATAATACTGAATAAACAGAGAAGGGGTGGTAATTAAAAGTTTCAAGTTTTTATTTATTTATATAGCACATTTTTATGCAATTTGTATTGCCCAAAGTGCTTAACAATTTAAAAGAAAAAGAACAAATTATATTTATTTAAATTTTCATTTCCACATTTTAAGGAAGAAGCAGGAACATTATGCACGTGATATTTCATGGATGTGACAATTCTGAAAGCTGCACTTATCTAACCATAGAAAATATTTGAAAAAACTTATGAAGACTGAAACAGAGACCTCATACTGGTATTTAGGCCACCAAATATTGGTATCTCAGATATCAGTATGGTTCAAAACTTTGGCATTTGTGTGAAATATGTTAAGTGAATCAACCTAATGTCACCTTTGTGATTTAGTTTATTTTGTATTAAACCTTTTTATCATTTGATAATCATGCACACTTGCGTATTTGCATACCTCGAGAACTCTTACAAACATTTAAGGTTTTAACTGCAGATCTTGTTTTATTTGATGCCCCAAGTCCCCATCATTCTTCAATAATTGAAGCATCATAACGCTGGGATTAAAAGGGCACATTAAATATGCAGCTTCTCTGCGGTCGGCCGCAGCTCTTATATGTGCTGTCACTCATCTTGTTGGTCTGCGGCCCTCTCTACCGCATCTTTCTCTCACTCGTGCAATCTTTTGGATGTAGTTTTAAGTTATGTGTAGTGTGAGAGAGTGCGAGTATGAGCGCAAGGAGTGTAAATCTGCTTCTAGATGAATTAGTGTTTTCCGATCCACCACCTGAACCAAAAAGCGAAAACACTCACCCAGGAGAATTCACTCGATCTCAACCTAAACAAAAACAGAAATGAGAAAATGAAAAGAGGAGGGGTAAGAAAGAAAGAAGTGACTTGATGAATAATATATTTTTTGTTTACCTTTATCCAAAGATGACACACACAGAATCAAGAGATATACAGTATATTTTTAGGTGTTGGTCCAAATGTACTGAGTTTTTTATGTAAAGTCGTATATTTTAACCTCAAAATGGAAAATTTGTATGTAGTGTAACAGTAAAATAACTCTCATGCTTTACCACCTATTGCCTTCATTCAGATAAAAATTTCAGATCAAAATGTTAGCATTGTGCTGGAAACTTAAAGGTCATGATGGGTTTGATCATAGACTGTAAAAAAAAGATGGACGACGCCCGTTCACTCTCTTCCATTGGTGAAAGTGAAAGCCGCCAGTGTCCCGATACGGCGATGACATTTGGTCTTGAGTCTGCGCAGTAGCGATTTCGGGACCAAAAAAGGCGGCAAAATCAAGGCCCCGCCCTCGCTCTCTCAGAATGTGCATATCACAGCTGTCAATCATGACGTCACACCACCGTTATTGTATAATTAAATAACTAACTAAAAATAACTTATTTTAAAAACAAAGACTTGAATTTACATTAGCGTGATAAAAACTACAGTAAATGACAGAAACCAGCTTCTGCAAAAAGATAATAGGCTTTATGCCCTGCTGCACTACTTCCTGAACTTCAGCCAGCTCCTTGTTTCCTGTCTGCCATTATTGGACAAACTGATTAATCCAGGTGTGCCTGACCTCAGTGGTCACAACAACAATAAGCAGACACACCTGGATTAATCAGTTTGTCCAATAATGGCAGACAGGAAACAACCCACTAAACAAAAACACGTCCAGAAGACGTCATTATAACGTCTTTGTCTACCGTTTAAAAGACGTCCACTGAGTAGCCAGAATGAAAGTTTTTGCAACGTCTTTTTTAGACGTCTTTTTTGTGTTGAAATTAGACGTCCTACTGACATGGTTGTTGAATGTTTAAAAGACGTCTACTGGAAAGCCAGAGACAACGTTCATTCAACGTCTTTTTTAGACGTCTTTTATGTGTTGAAATTAGACGTCCTACTGACATGGTTGTTGAATGTTTAAAAGACGTCCAGTGGGGAGCCAGAGACAACGTTCATTTAAAGTCTTTTTTAGACGTCTTTTTTGTGTTGAAATTAGACGTCCTACTGACATGGTTATTGAATGTTTAAAAGACGTCTACTGGAAAGCCAGAGACAACGTTCATTCAACGTCTTTTTTAGACGTCTTTTATGTGTTGAAATTAGACGTCCTACTGACATGGTTGTTGAATGTTTAAAAGACGTCTACTGGAAAGCCAGAGACAACGTTCATTCAACGTCTTTTTTAGACGTCTTTTTTGTGTTGAAATTAGACGTCCTACTGACATGGTTGTTGAATGTTTAAAAGACGTCCAGTGGGGAGCCAGAGAAAACGTTCATTCAACGTCTTTTTTAGACGTCTTTTTTGTGTTGAAATTAGACGTCCTACTGACATGGTTGTTGAATGTTTAAAAGACGTCTACTGGAAAGCCAGAGACAACGTTCATTCAACGTCTTTTTTAGACGTCTTTTATGTGTTGAAATTAGACGTCCTACTGACATGGTTGTTGAATGTTTAAAAGACGTCTACTGGAAAGCCAGAGACAACGTTCATTCAACGTCTTTTTTAGACGTCTTTTTTGTGTTGAAATTAGACGTCTTACTGACATGGTTGTTGAATGTTTAAAAGACGTCTACTGGAAAGCCAGAGACAACGTTCATTCAACGTCTTTTTTAGACGTCTTTTTTTGTGTTGAAATTAGACGTCCTACTGACATGGTTGTTGAATGTTTAAAAGACGTCTACTGGAAAGCCAGAGACAACGTTCATTCAACGTCTTTTTTAGACGTCTTTTATGTGTTGAAATTAGACGTCCTACTGAAATGGTTGTTGAATGTTTAAAAGACGTCCAGTGGGGAGCCAGAGACAACGTTCATTTAAAGTCTTTTTTAGACGTCTTTTGTGTGTTGAAATTAGACGTCCTACTGACATGGTTGTTGAATGTTTAAAAGACGTCTACTGGAAAGCCAGAGACAACGTTCATTCAACGTCTTTTTTAGACGTCTTTTATGTGTTGAAATTAGACGTCCTACTGACATGGTTGTTGAATGTTTAAAAGACGTCTACTGGAAAGCCAGAGACAACGTTCATTCAACGTCTTTTTTAGACGTCTTTTTTGTGTTGAAATTAGACGTCCTACTGACATGGTTGTTGAATGTTTAAAAGACGTCCAGTGGGGAGCCAGAGAAAACGTTCATTCAACGTCTTTTTTAGACGTCTTTTTTGTGTTGAAATTAGACGTCCTACTGACATGGTTGTTGAATGTTTAAAAGACGTCTACTGGAAAGCCAGAGACAACGTTCATTCAACGTCTTTTTTAGACGTCTTTTTTGTGTTGAAATTAGACGTCCTACTGACATGGTTGTTGAATGTTTAAAAGACGTCTACTGGAAAGCCAGAGACAACGTTCATTCAACGTCTTTTTTAGACGTCTTTTTTGTGTTGAAATTAGACGTCCTACTGACATGGTTGTTGAATGTTTAAAAGACGTCTACTGGAAAGCCAGAGACAACGTTCATTCAACGTCTTTTTTAGACGTCTTTTATGTGTTGAAATTAGACGTCCTACTGACATGGTTGTTGAATGTTTAAAAGACGTCCAGTGGGGAGCCAGAGACAACGTTCATTTAAAGTCTTTTTTAGATGTCTTTTTTGTGTTGAAATTAGACGTCCTACTGACATACTTGTTGAATGTTTAAAAGACGTCTACTGGAAAGCCAGAGACAACGTTCATTCAACGTCTTTTTTAGACGTCTTTTATGTGTTGAAATTAGACGTCCTACTGACATGGTTGTTGAATGTTTAAAAGACGTCCAGTGGGGAGCCAGAGACAACGTTCATTTAAAGTCTTTTTTAGACGTCTTTTTTGTGTTGAAATTAGACGTCCTACTGACATACTTGTTGAATGTTTAAAAGACGTCTACTGGAAAGCCAGAGACAACGTTCATTCAACGTCTTTTTTAGACGTCTTTTATGTGTTGAAATTAGACGTCCTACTGACATGGTTGTTGAATGTTTAAAAGACGTCCAGTGGGGAGCCAGAGACAACGTTCATTTAAAGTCTTTTTTAGACGTCTTTTTTGTGTTGAAATTAGACGTCCTACTGACATACTTGTTGAATGTTTAAAAGACGTCTACTGGAAAGCCAGAGACAACGTTCATTCAACGTCTTTTCTAGACATCTTGTATGTGTTGAAATTAGATGTCCTACTGACATGTTTGTTGAACGTTCAAAAGAAGTCCATGGAGTATCCAGAATGAAAGTTTTTGCAACGTCTTTTCTAGACGTCTTTTTTGTGTTGAAATTAGACGTCCTACTGACATGCTTGCTAAATGTTTAAAAGACATCGTTTAAAGGATGTTTTTTAAATGTTCATTATTGAAATCCAAGTGACATCCTTACAGGGTTTTTCGATGTCTTTGCAGACCTCTAAAAGACATTCATACAATTTTTAATTATGTTTAATTTCAGACATCCCTGTTGACCTCCATTTAAACCAGGTGTACAATTTTACTTCTTAAGGCCACAGTTCAAAATGGTCTTATCACCAAATATGTTTGGACATCAACACTTTTTCAGGTACTGGATGTTGACCGTGTGCACACCTACTGCTTTAAAATATTAAATACCCATCCCCTTGGCTGACATGTACCCATCCAAGAACTTTAGGTGGGCAGAGACATTTTGTAATATGGGTCACAGTATGTAAGAAGGATAAGGACAATGACAGGTAACACTAAACAGAACTTTATTTGACAGACTATGGGTAAATACCCAAAACATAGACAAGAACCGACAATGAATAAAGACAATGGTAAGCATGTGTGTGTATAAAACAATTAAAGATGGTAGTTGAGAGGGTGCAAAGGATTATGGGTAATGTAGTCCAGTGAGTGAGAGCAGACGATCCCTGCAAACTTGCGCTGTGGAGAGCAATGAAGAGTAGGAGGAGGTTCTGGAGGCAGATGGATTGCCAGGAGGAGGAAGAAAGATGCAGTCCAGGATGGGGCCTTGAGCAAGGCAACACATGAGCATTAGTGATGTTAGGTTCTTGAACGAATCGTTCTTTTGAGCCGGTTCTCAGGAAGTAACCGGTCGAGCCGGTTCGCAAATCGAACTGAATCAAACTTTAGTTTTGGGCACAGGTTCCGGGTTGATGACGCAGGACGCACAGCCGAAATAGCACGTCGGACTCATAGAACCGAACAAAGTTTGTCGATGATTGCCGAGGCGAGGATTGCCGACGATTCTCATGAATGAGTTGCTGATACTGCGTGTGAATCACCAAGGATTTGAACGAGCCTGATTCGCGAAGTTTTTTGTTTTATTAGTTTCTTGATATGCTTGTTTTATTGGTTTTGATACGATTTATTTTGCATGCAAATCATATTGTAGTTGTTTAAGGAAGACCAATGAGTTTAACACACAAGTTTATTTATTATTTATACTTACACATGTCACGGGGTGACGATCTTTCAGGGCGGAACCAAAAGTGGAGGAAGTTTTGGTTCCGCCCGGATGTTTCCGTCCAGACCGGAAAACGGAAACACCGGACATCCGGCAGATTCACGGAGGCTGTAATCAGCCGATTGGGCACAGCTGTGCCTAGTTGAAGAGATCGCCGGGCAATTGGATGATTATAGTACAGAGAGGAGTATATAAAGCACAGTTAGAACACAGTTAGAGGTGCTTAGTGTGTGCTGGGAAACGGAGCTGTGCTCGTTTTGGACGTGGTGGCTGTCTGTGGTTCTCTCTCTCTCTCTCGTTGCAGTTTTGATTGTGGACCTGCTGGAGTGAACAGGAAAATCCTATGGGTCGAAAGGAACTTGTTTTAATCAATACTGAAGGAGTAAAGCAGGAAGAAAATTGACCTTCTGGTACAACGTAAACAAAGGCTATTCGCCGTGAGTATACCCTTTTTGTGTGGAGTAACTGGCAAAAGTTAACTTGTATAACTATTGGAAACCTCCAGGAGAAGGAGGGCGGCCCTACCCCTATAAGAGTGTGGTGGGCGAGCCGTGAGAAGTCCAACTTCAAACAGCCACCGCAACGAGACTTATTGTGGTCGTATTTCCCATCGCCTTATCGTAGCCCAAGCGCAGTGGAGGACACCGGGCGTTTCCCTTGTTGTGGTGCACTTCTAGTGTGGTGAGTGAGACTGTGTAATAAATCTTTTTCACGTTTGGAGTGGTGCTGTGTATTGCTGTGGGTTGCTGTGTGTCTTGTAGACGAAGCCCCGCATTATCCATTTTCTTCCACTGGGCAGAGGACGGAGAGGCCAACGACTACAGAAACCACTGTTACTATAAATAGTGTGCTGTTTGGAGTACGAAGGGACGCAGACAAAGAGCTGTCCGTGACCGTGAGTAAACCACTGGAAACATTCGTGGTGTGAACTTACCTGTGTCTGTTTTGTCGCAGAGTCAGAGGCGAAAGGGTCCGCCGCCCCGTGGTCTCTACGAAAAGGGCGCCCCCGTCTAGGAATCGATCGGCCTAAGGGCATTGGAGATAGGGCAGCGCTCGACCCGGTGAGGTGGTGTGTGACCTTCGCCCCTCTGCTGACCTACGGAGGAGAACCATACTTACCCAGAGAGCTGTAAACAGCAGAGCCGGTGAGAAATACTCGAAGTCTCAGTAACAGTGTCTTTGTGTTCTAGCGGCCACCTGTGGAGAGAGAGCCGAACGAGAGTGAATCATTGAAAAGTAAACTGTGAACGTGATACCTACCCAGAAAGCTGTAAGCAGCAGAGCCGGTGAGAATTACTCGAAGTCTCAGCAACAGTGCCTTTGTGTTCTAGCGCCCACCTGTGGAGAGAGAGCAGAACGAGAGTGAATCATTGAAGAGCAAACTGTGCATGTGATACCTACCCAGAAAGCGGTAAGCAGCAGAGCCGGTGAGAATTACTCGAAGTCTCAGCAACAGTGCCTTTGTGTTCTAGCGCCCACCTGTGGAGAGAGAGCAGAACGAGAGTGAATCATTGAAGAGCAAACTGTGCATGTGATACCTACCCAGAAAGCTGTAAACAGCAGAGCCGGTGAGAAATACTCGAAGTCTCAGTAACAGTGTCTTTGTGTCCTAGCGGCCACCTGTGGAGAGAGAGAGAACGAGAGTGAATCATTGAAGAAGCAAACTGTGAATGTGATACCTGCCCAGAAAGCTGTAAACAGCAGAGCCGGTGAGAATTACTCGAAATCCCAGTGACAGTGTCTTGGTGTTCTAGCGGCCACCTGTGGAGAGAGAGCAGAACGAGAGTGAACCACTGAAGAGCAAACTGTGAACGTGATACTTACCCAGGGAGCTGTAAGCAGCAGAACCGGTGAGCAATACCCGAAGTCCAAGTAACAGTGTCATTTGTGTCCTAGAGGCCGCCTGTGGAGAGCAAGGAGAAGCAATTAAAACACAGACTGTGTAACGTGATACCCACCCAGAGAGCTGCAAGCAGCAGAGCCGGTGAGAGACACCTCAAGTGCAAGCTAACAGTGCTTTTGTGTAGCAGTGACTATCTGTGGGGCATAAGGAGAACGTGGACGGACGTACGACAGGGAACGTAAAGGCACGTGGGGCGAGGACCCCCTGCCGGCCCGAGGAAAGGTACACCGACAGTGGAGATCTTCCTTACCAGTCACACCAAAATTATTCTGCCTCCAGGACGGAAGAAGGAGGGCGCCACGGTTAGCAGGGCCCAGGCCGGAGCCTGACGTTTCCCTTTTTCCCCAGCTTATGGTGGTTGGCCCCCTTGCTGCCCTTGGCCTGTCTGCCGTGGCTGCAGTCTCCCTGGAGGGAGAAGAAGAGGCCTATTAGTTTTAATTTCCCCTTTCCCCAAATTCCCCATTCTTTTAAATATTTAACTAAATAAAGCTTGTTTTAAATTTTACTTACCTGTTCCCGTGTTTGTCTGGTCATTGGGTTGGCTTTGGGGACCTCCTCGAGGTGGGAGTTGCAAAGGGGCGTGGCTTTAGTCTAAAACAGCCAGCCCCTGGTGGTGACAGATTTTGGCGTAGTCGGCAGGGCCCCACCCCGAGTTGAGTAACCAAGGTCACCCAATGACTGACAACGCGGGGCCTGCAGCCCCACCCCGTGCCACATCTATTATCATGGGAAGCCCATGGATCCAGAAATACGGAGGAGCAGAGTCGGAGGTACGACTGACCGAATGGAAGGCCCAATTAGAGTACTTGGCCGACTTGCAGGGCCTTAGCGCCGCTCAGCGGCTCCAGTTTGTGTTGAACTCCCTAGAGGGAGAAGCACGGCGAGAGGTACAAGCCGCCCCCGAAGCAATCCGAGCCACCGCCCAGACTGTGTTCCAGTTCCTTACTGAACAATATGGCGACCATACCCCCGTAGCTGTCCTCCGTTCACAATTTTTTAATTGTAAGCAAGGCCCCCGACAACCTATTAGAGCTTTTGCCCTCAGGCTGCGAGAGCAGTTCACTCGCCTGCAGGCCCGACGAGACCATGGGCTAGGAGACGGAGAGACCTTGTTACGCGACCAGTTCCTCCTGGGGATGAAAGAGGGCCCCGTGAGACAAAGTCTGAGGGTCCAGTTTCGACGAGACTCCGGGCTCACCTTTGAGGACCTAAAGAAGGAGGCGCTGGCCTTGGAAGGTGATGAGGTCGAAGTAAGTGAAACCCCTGTATGTGCAGCCGTAAGTGGGAACACCGCAGCACCACCTGAACACGCAGATTGGAAGCAAGCCCTCAGAGTAGAATTGTTGAAAGATGTCCGAGAGCAGATGTCGGAACTATCTAAGACTCTTCTGGGAGAACTTCGTCAAGGTAGGGCGCAAGAGGAACCGAGGCCGGCACCCCGAGAGCGAGTCTACTCTGAGAGGGGCCGAGAGCCACCGGGGCGCCCGAACCGTTTTAACCGGCCCCGCTTTGAGTGGGATGACCAAGGGCGGCCAATCTGCAATCGTTGTGGAGAACCAGGGCATTATAGCCGTCAGTGTGGGCCTCGCAGGGCATCGGAAGGGGGTTTTTAGGACGGCCGGCCACAGTGGGTCGTGTGGCCGGGACCCCTCGAGGAGACCCGGAAAGACGTGAGAATTCAAGAGGCCAGATGGTGGGGCATAGCCCAACGGCGGAGGTGAAGGTATGTGGCAAGACAGTACAGTGCCTGGTAGATACAGGCTCTCAAGTGACATTGTTTGCCGAAAGTCTCTCGCAGGAAGTATTCGGGAAGCAGAGAACCCAAGGAGGAGAGGCCCCCTGGCTGACGTTGCGGGGCGCCAACGGCTTAGAGATTCCTTACATTGGCTATCGGCTGACGGACTTAGAAGTGCACGGGGTGTTAGTTCCCCAACAAGGGGTGATCATCGTGGAAGACAGATGTTTGGGAGTCCACCGAGCCCTACTAGGGATGAACGTGCTCTCCGAGTGTTGGGAGGAGTTATTTCGGGCTAGGCCCGGCCCTAGGATCTCCCCTGTTGAGAGGCCCCTATGGGAGCGAGTGGTCGCCGACTGTCGTCGGGTCCAGATGACCCAGGTCCGTAGAGGCCGGGAAGAGGTAGGAAGAGTAATGTGTCGCTATGCTTTATCTATCCCCCCTAGGAGTGAGGCCATGGTGTGGGTGAGAGTGGCCCCCCGAGGAGTTGGCCCCGAAGAGTGGGTATTGGTTGAACCCCACGCTGATTGCCCCCAAGTGGAGGTAGCACGAGGCCTAGCGGCGGTCCACCGGGGGAGGGTCCCTGTAAAGGTTCGAAATGACCATCCCTACCCAGTACACTTACATCGACACCAGCGGCTGGCCCGACTCACGGGGGTTGCACCCCATCAGGTGAGGGAAGAGAGAGATGTTAAGTTCCGTCAGGTGTGCCCCACTGTCATCGAGGTGGCCCTGACACAGATGGAAGCCCCTTCGAACAACGGGGAAAGGGACGTGCCGAGACACCTGGCAGGTGAGTCCCTGCAAGGGGAAAAGCTGGAACAGGCGCAGACACAAAGACTCCAAGCCCTCCTTCAGAAATGGCAACATGTGTTTGCAAGACACGAGGAGGATTACGGATGCACTAAGGTGGTAGAACATCATATCCCGACTGGAGATGCAGGACCCAGCAGGGAGAGGTACCGGCCGATCCCACCTACTTTGTATACAGAGGTACGCTCACTATTGCAGGGTATGCTGGGGCGGGGCATCGTCCGGGAAAGCAGTAGCCCATGGGCGGCCCCCATCGTACTGGTGCAGAAGAAGTCGGGAGCTTGGAGGTTTTGTGTGGACTATCGTAAGCTCAACCTGGTGACTAAGAAAGACGCTTTTCCCCTACCCCGGATCGAAGACTCCCTTGCGGGTCTCACGCGGTCCGCATGGTACTCCACTCTGGATCTGGCCAGTGGGTATTGGCAGGTGCCAGTGGCCGAGGCCGATAGGGAGAAGACCGCTTTCACGACCCCGTTTGGACTATTCGAGTGGGAACGGATGCCCTTCGGGCTCTGCAACGCCCCAGCCACGTTCCAACGCCTGATGCAGCGCTGTTTGGGAGGTCAGTTAATGGAGTCAGTCTTGGTATATCTAGATGATGTAATTGTGTACTCCCCAGATTTCGAGTCCCACCTCCGGCACCTCGAAGAGGTTTTCCAGGCAATGGAGAAATATGGGCTGAAGTTGCAACCCGATAAATGCCATCTGCTGAGGCGAGAGGTCCAGTTCCTGGGTCACGTGGTCAGCGCTGCTGGGGTGGCTGTAGACCCTGGGAAAGTCTCTGCAGTGAGAGATTGGAGTGCGCCCAAGACTGTGAGGCAAGTACGTTCATTTCTGGGGTTTGTGGGATACTACAGACGGTTCATCAAAGATTTTTCCAAGATCGCTAAGCCACTTAACCAGCTGCTGGTCGGTACAGGGCGGAACCGGGGACGGGGATCACCCCCGATTGACTGGGATGAGTCCTGTGAGGGGGCATTTCAGAGATTGAAACAGGAATTGTTACAGGCTCCTATCTTAGCCTATGCAGACTTTACTCAACCATTTATCTTGTATACAGACGCTAGCAACCTGGGGTTGGGGGCGGTCTTGGCCCAACGACAAGCGGGAACAGAACGGGTGATTGCTTATGCAAGCCGAAGCCTCCACCCAGCTGAGAAGAACGATGCCAACTACAGCTCATTTAAACTGGAACTGCTGGCCCTGAAGTGGGCCCTGAGCGAGAAGTTTAAGGACTACCTCTGGGGTGCTAAGGTAACGGTGATTACAGACAATAATCCTTTGGTACATTTACAGACAGCGAAGTTGGGAGCTGTGGAGCAGCGCTGGGTGGCACAACTTGCCAATTTCGAGTATCGACTGCAGTATCGGCCTGGGCGAGAACACACGAACGCGGACGCCTTGTCCCGATTGCCAGAGGCGGACCACCCCGGTTGCCGGGGAGGCAAGGAAGAAGAAAGCCAGAGGGAGGGCTACCTGATAGGGGCCGTGGAGGCCCCCGGAGGCCAGCAGGAGGCGGTACCGGAGAATTGGGGCTGGGACCCCTGTCGGTGGAAAGCGAGGCAGGCCCAGGATCAGGATGTGTGTCAGGTAAAGATGTGGGTGGAGCAGGGCCGACGGCCGACATCGTCTGAGAGGCTGACCCAAACAGAGACGGGAAAAAGACTGCTGGGACAGTGGGACAAGTTGGAACTACAGGAAGGGGTGCTTTGCCGGAAGGTTAGTGACCCAAAACTGGACGAAGAGGTGCGCCAGATCGTGGTGCCCGCCGATCAAGCAGCAGCCTTGGTGTCCGCCTACCATGATCAGCTGGGGCACCAGGGACAGGAACGGACAGTATCGCTGCTGCGCAGGTTTTTCTACTGGCCGGGGCTGGAAGCGTCAGTACGCAGCTTGGTCCAAGCTTGCCCCAGGTGTATGTTGTTTAAATCTCGACGAGAGGCTCGAGCGCCGATGGTGCCCATACATGCCAAAGCCCCCCTCCACATCATGGCGATGGATTTCCTGACACTGGGCCGGCCACAGGACCGCTATCCGAACATCTTAGTAATCACCGACCTGTTTACAAAATACGCATGGGCAGTTCCCACCCTTGATCAGACGGCAAACACCACCGCAACGGCTCTATGGCGGCACGTCTTCCAAACGTTCGGATGTCCAGAGTTCCTGCACTCAGACCAAGGGGCAAATTTCGAATCAAAGGTGATCCGAGAATTATGCCAGCTGTATGGGTGCACGAAGACCCATACGACGTCGTATCACCCTCAAGGAAATGGCTGTTGTGAGAGGTTTAATCAGACCCTGTTGGGGCTCCTAGGGACCCTGGACCAACGGAAGCAGAGCGATTGGGTGAGTGCTCTACCGAATCTTTTGCAAGCTTATAATAACAGCGTTCATAGTACGACGGGGTATGCCCCCACTTATCTGATGTTCGGCAGACATGTGCGGATGCCCACGGACCTGGTCTTGGGAGTGGCCGCTGGCCAAGAGGAAGGGAGCGTGACGGAATGGGCGGGGCGCCACCACCAACGGCTACACTTTGCTTACGAGCAGGTATCCCAGAAGATACGGGCTACAGGGGAAAAGAACAAGCGGCTGTACGACCGGACGGCCCGGGACGCCCCCTTGTTGCCAGGAGAGAGAGTCTTGGTACGAGACAATCGGCGGCAAGGCAAAGGAAAGCTGAGTGACCGTTGGGAGCCCATCCCGTACGTAGTCTGCAGGCAACAGAGGCCGGGACAGCCGGTGTATACCATCCGGCCGGAAGGAAAGGCCGGCCCGGAACGTGTGGTGCACCGAAACATGATTCGCCCTTGCCCAAATTATCCCGAGGTCGCGAAGGAGGTAGTGGCAGAACCGGCACCGACGGCCCCCTGGATGGAAGGATGGGCTGTGGTACCAGGCCTACCCGTGGCAGCACCACCCCCGGCCGCCCCAGGAGAGCCAGAGCTAGCACCTGAGCCAGTTGAACCCCCGGCCGCCCAGAGACAAGCAGAGCCGGTACCAGCGCCAGCCGAACCCCCGGCCGCCCAAGGACAACCTGAGGTTGTGCCCGAGCCCGCCGAACCTGACTCCCCTGTGAGGCGCTCCCAACGGGAGAATCGAGGCCGACCCCCTTCCCGTTACGGTGAGTGGACTACTCAACGGCATTCCAGGGACTGGAATGCATTGGCGGGGGAGGATGTCACGGGGTGACGATCTTTCAGGGCGGAACCAAAAGTGGAGGAAGTTTTGGTTCCGCCCGGATGTTTCCGTCCAGACCGGAAAACGGAAACACCGGACATCCGGCAGATTCACGGAGGCTGTAATCAGCCGATTGGGCACAGCTGTGCCTAGTTGAAGAGATCGCCGGGCAATTGGATGATTATAGTACAGAGAGGAGTATATAAAGCACAGTTAGAACACAGTTAGAGGTGCTTAGTGTGTGCTGGGAAACGGAGCTGTGCTCGTTTTGGACGTGGTGGCTGTCTGTGGTTCTCTCTCTCTCTCTCGTTGCAGTTTTGATTGTGGACCTGCTGGAGTGAACAGGAAAATCCTATGGGTCGAAAGGAACTTGTTTTAATCAATACTGAAGGAGTAAAGCAGGAAGAAAATTGACCTTCTGGTACAACGTAAACAAAGGCTATTCGCCGTGAGTATACCCTTTTTGTGTGGAGTAACTGGCAAAAGTTAACTTGTATAACTATTGGAAACCTCCAGGAGAAGGAGGGCGGCCCTACCCCTATAAGAGTGTGGTGGGCGAGCCGTGAGAAGTCCAACTTCAAACAGCCACCGCAACGAGACTTATTGTGGTCGTATTTCCCATCGCCTTATCGTAGCCCAAGCGCAGTGGAGGACACCGGGCGTTTCCCTTGTTGTGGTGCACTTCTAGTGTGGTGAGTGAGACTGTGTAATAAATCTTTTTCACGTTTGGAGTGGTGCTGTGTATTGCTGTGGGTTGCTGTGTGTCTTGTAGACGAAGCCCCGCATTATCCATTTTCTTCCACTGGGCAGAGGACGGAGAGGCCAACGACTACAGAAACCACTGTTACTATAAATAGTGTGCTGTTTGGAGTACGAAGGGACGCAGACAAAGAGCTGTCCGTGACCGTGAGTAAACCACTGGAAACATTCGTGGTGTGAACTTACCTGTGTCTGTTTTGTCGCAGAGTCAGAGGCGAAAGGGTCCGCCGCCCCGTGGTCTCTACGAAAAGGGCGCCCCCGTCTAGGAATCGATCGGCCTAAGGGCATTGGAGATAGGGCAGCGCTCGACCCGGTGAGGTGGTGTGTGACCTTCGCCCCTCTGCTGACCTACGGAGGAGAACCATACTTACCCAGAGAGCTGTAAACAGCAGAGCCGGTGAGAAATACTCGAAGTCTCAGTAACAGTGTCTTTGTGTTCTAGCGGCCACCTGTGGAGAGAGAGCCGAACGAGAGTGAATCATTGAAAAGTAAACTGTGAACGTGATACCTACCCAGAAAGCTGTAAGCAGCAGAGCCGGTGAGAATTACTCGAAGTCTCAGCAACAGTGCCTTTGTGTTCTAGCGCCCACCTGTGGAGAGAGAGCAGAACGAGAGTGAATCATTGAAGAGCAAACTGTGCATGTGATACCTACCCAGAAAGCGGTAAGCAGCAGAGCCGGTGAGAATTACTCGAAGTCTCAGCAACAGTGCCTTTGTGTTCTAGCGCCCACCTGTGGAGAGAGAGCAGAACGAGAGTGAATCATTGAAGAGCAAACTGTGCATGTGATACCTACCCAGAAAGCTGTAAACAGCAGAGCCGGTGAGAAATACTCGAAGTCTCAGTAACAGTGTCTTTGTGTCCTAGCGGCCACCTGTGGAGAGAGAGAGAACGAGAGTGAATCATTGAAGAAGCAAACTGTGAATGTGATACCTGCCCAGAAAGCTGTAAACAGCAGAGCCGGTGAGAATTACTCGAAATCCCAGTGACAGTGTCTTGGTGTTCTAGCGGCCACCTGTGGAGAGAGAGCAGAACGAGAGTGAACCACTGAAGAGCAAACTGTGAACGTGATACTTACCCAGGGAGCTGTAAGCAGCAGAACCGGTGAGCAATACCCGAAGTCCAAGTAACAGTGTCATTTGTGTCCTAGAGGCCGCCTGTGGAGAGCAAGGAGAAGCAATTAAAACACAGACTGTGTAACGTGATACCCACCCAGAGAGCTGCAAGCAGCAGAGCCGGTGAGAGACACCTCAAGTGCAAGCTAACAGTGCTTTTGTGTAGCAGTGACTATCTGTGGGGCATAAGGAGAACGTGGACGGACGTACGACAGGGAACGTAAAGGCACGTGGGGCGAGGACCCCCTGCCGGCCCGAGGAAAGGTACACCGACAGTGGAGATCTTCCTTACCAGTCACACCAAAATTATTCTGCCTCCAGGACGGAAGAAGGAGGGCGCCACGGTTAGCAGGGCCCAGGCCGGAGCCTGACGTTTCCCTTTTTCCCCAGCTTATGGTGGTTGGCCCCCTTGCTGCCCTTGGCCTGTCTGCCGTGGCTGCAGTCTCCCTGGAGGGAGAAGAAGAGGCCTATTAGTTTTAATTTCCCCTTTCCCCAAATTCCCCATTCTTTTAAATATTTAACTAAATAAAGCTTGTTTTAAATTTTACTTACCTGTTCCCGTGTTTGTCTGGTCATTGGGTTGGCTTTGGGGACCTCCTCGAGGTGGGAGTTGCAAAGGGGCGTGGCTTTAGTCTAAAACAGCCAGCCCCTGGTGGTGACACACACATCCGCAATAGTGCATGCAGTGTCTTTTAGGAATCTTATTCAAGTTGTAGGCTTGTCAGAACTGGTCAGTTATATCTGGCATTTAATATTTATTTATTATTTATGATCCGCGATTTAAACTGTGACCACAAACATTACTAACTTGTGAATGCAAGGCAATAAATCACCTATGCCTTCACAAAAACAACTGTTTATTTAAATGTTTTAATGTGTTGACACAAACGACTTTATTTGAATGTTTCATTGATACAATAAATGCGTATAGTAATGTCATTTCTTGATGACGTCAGGAACCGGTGAATCGGCTTTTTGAACCGGTTCAATGAGCCGAACAGTCCGAAAAGAGCCGGTTCGCGAAAATGAATCGGACTTTGCATCACTAATGAGCATGAGAAGCTATGGAGGAGTGGAAGGAGCCATCACGGAGGAGACCAGGGTGCCGACTGATGGACACAGAGCTGCAGACGATGGCGGAAGAGCCTGAGATGTAACCAGACAGACACAGAGCCCGGCTGGAAACGAGGTGCTGGAGAGCCAAGGCTTTTATTGTGGCCTAATCAGCATGTTGATGTGCCACACCTGAGTTGGATTATCTTGTCAAAGGAGAAGTGCTCACTTACACAGATTTACACAGATTTCTGAACAATATTTATGAGAAATAGGCCTTTTGTGTACATAGAAAAAGTATATGTTTTTCTATACATGTCTTTGCAGAAAACTGAAACGAAAAAAGAAGGCAAAATACTTTGTTTCCCTTTAGCTTCTAGACAGACTGTAGCAGTCAGAAATGTCATCTGCATTTGTCCAGAGAACCCACTGAGCAAAAACATGTCTAAAAGAAGTAATCATAATGTCTTTGTCTAACGTTTAAAAGATGTTCTGTGATGTTCCAAGGGGAGCTGGGAGGCAATATTTGGACTTGACTTTAATAAGAGCCACACCTACAACAACAGGTAGTGGGAAGTACAACTGGTTCCAAAATCAGTTTTACAAGTAACTATTTTTAAGGGAAAGGATATGAATCTAAAGATAGGCTCTATGCTAAAGCAGACAGAAAAAATACAGTGGATGAGCAAAAAAAACCCTTGGTGTTTGGTGTCATATTCATTTATAAATAACATAATGTTTTTACATGTATTTTAGGAACAATTGTACTTGATGGAATAACCTTATTTTTATCACATGTTTCATGTGTCATGCTCTCATACTTTCATTGCTGTTAGTTTATGTCAGTCCTGAGGTTTGCTTGCCAACAGACAATGGACTAATATGGACACAAATGTAGAAATGATGAATAAATGCAAAAAATGCAAAAAAAAAATTTTTTCAGCGGCTGTATATTACATAAATGGTAGAGTATTGCATATAAACATGTGCCATTTTCATGTGATTTCTTGTTTTTAAATAGCAGGTAATTCTCCAGACTATTTGACAATAAATTCTTGATTTCCAGACACTGACCCTGTTTTGCACGTCCACAGACATCCATAAGGAGTCATAGTCTGACGTTCATACACTGAACCTTTTTGGTACGTTTACAGACATCCAAGAGGGGTGCAATAGTGACGTCCAGACACTGACCCTGTTTTGCACATCCACAGACATCCATAAGGAGTCATTGTCTGACGTTTATACACTGAACCTTTTTGGCACGTCCACAGACATTTAAAAGGGGTGCAAGAGTGACGTCCAGACACTGACCCTGTTTTGCACGTCCAGAGACATCCATAAGGAGTCATAGTCTGACGTTCATAAACTGAACCTTTTTGGTACGTTCACAGACATTCAAGAGGGGTGCAAGAGTGACGTCCAGACACTGACCCCGTTTTGCACGTCCACAGACATCCATAAGGAGTCATAGTCTGACGTTCATAAACTGAACCTTTTTGGTACGTTCACAGACATTCAAGAGGGGTGCAAGAGTGACGTCCAGACACTGACCCTGTTTTGCACGTCCACAGACATCCATAAGGAGTCATAGTCTGACGTTCATACACTGAACCTTTTTGGTACGTTTACAGACATCCAAGAGGGGTGCAATAGTGACGTCCAGACACTGACCCTGTTTTGCACATCCACAGACATCCATAAGGAGTCATTGTCTGACGTTTATACACTGAACCTTTTTGGCACGTCCACAGACATTTAAAAGGGGTGCAAGAGTGACGTCCAGACACTGACCCTGTTTTGCACGTCCAGAGACATCCATAAGGAGTCATAGTCTGACGTTCATACACTGAACCTTTTTGGTACGTTCACAGACATTCAAGAGGGGTGCAAGAGTGACGTCCAGACACTGACCCTGTTTTGCACGTCCAGAGACATCCATAAGGAGTCATAGTCTGAAGTTCATAAACTGAACCTTTTTGGCACGTCCACAGACATCCAAAAGGGGTGCAAGAGTGACGTCCAGACACTGACCCTGTTTTGCACGTCCACAGACATCCATAAGGAGTCATAGTCTGACGTTCATAAACTGAACCTTTTTGGTACGTTCACAGACATTCAAGAGGGGTGCAAGAGTGACGTCCAGACACTGACCCCGTTTTGCACGTCCACAGACATCCATAAGGAGTTATAGTCTGACGTTCATAAACTGAACCTTTTTGGTACGTTCACAGACATTCAAGAGGGGGGCAAGAGTGACGTCCAGACACTGACCCTGTTTTGCACGTCCACAGACATCCATAAGGAGTCATAGTCTGACGTTCATACACTGAACCTTTTTGGTACGTTCACAGACATTCAAGAGGGGTGCAAGAGTGACGTCCAGACACTGACCCTGTTTTGCACGTCCAGAGACATCCATAAGGAGTCATAGTCTGAAGTTCATAAACTGAACCTTTTTGGCACGTCCACAGACATCCAAAAGGGGTGCAAGAGTGACGTCCAGACACTGACCCTGTTTTGCACGTCCACAGACATCCATAAGGAGTCATAGTCTGACGTTCATAAACTGAACCTTTTTGGTACGTTCACAGACATTCAAGAGGGGTGCAAGAGTGACGTCCAGACACTGACCCCGTTTTGCACGTCCACAGACATCCATAAGGAGTCATAGTCTGACGTTCATAAACTGAACCTTTTTGGTACGTTCACAGACATTCAAGAGGGGTGCAAGAGTGACGTCCAGACACTGACCCTGTTTTGCACGTCCACAGACATCCATAAGGAGTCATAGTCTGACGTTCATACACTGAACCTTTTTGGTACATTCACAGACATTCAAGAGGGGTGCAAGAGTGACGTCCAGACACTGACCCCGTTTTGCACGTCCACAGACATCCATAAGGAGTTATAGTCTGACGTTCATAAACTGAACCTTTTTGGTACGTTCACAGACATTCAAGAGGGGGGCAAGAGTGACGTCCAGACACTGACCTTGTTTTGCACGTCCACAGACGTCCATAAGGAGTCATAGTCTGACGTTCATAAACTGAACCTTTTTGGTACGTTCACAGACATTCAAGAGGGGTGCAAGAGTGACGTCCAGACACTGACCCCGTTTTGCACGTCCACAGACATCCATCAGGAGTCATAGTCTGACGTTCATAAACTGAACCTTTTTGGTACGTTCACAGACATTCAAGAGGTGTGCAAGAGTGACGTCCAGACACTGACCCTGTTTTGCACGTCCACAGACATCCATAAGGAGTCATAGTCTGACGTTCATAAACTGAACCTTTTTGGTACGTTCACAGACATTCAAGAGGGGTGCAAGGGTGACGTCCAGACACTGACCCCGTTTTGCACGTCCACAGACATCCATAAGGAGTCATAGTCTGACGTTCATAAACTGAACCTTTTTGGTACGTTCACAGACATTCAAGAGGGGTGCAAGAGTGACGTCCAGACACTGACCCCGTTTTGCACGTCCACAGACATCCATCAGGAGTCATAGTCTGACGTTCATAAACTGAACCTTTTTGGTACGTTCACAGACATTCAAGAGGGGTGCAAGAGTGACGTCCAGACACTGACCCCGTTTTGCACGTCCACAGACATCCATAAGGAGTCATAGTCTGACGTTCATAAACTGAACCTTTTTGGTACGTTCACAGACATTCAAGAGGGGTGCAAGAGTGACGTCCAGACACTGACCCCGTTTTGCACGTCCACAGACATCCATCAGGAGTCATAGTCTGACGTTCATAAACTGAACCTTTTTGGTACGTTCACAGACATTCAAGAGGGGTGCAAGAGTGACGTCCAGACACTGACCCCGTTTTGCACGTCCACAGACATCCATAAGGAGTCATAGTCTGACGTTCATAAACTGAACCTTTTTGGTACGTTCACAGACATTCAAGAGGGGTGCAAGAGTGACGTCCAGACACTGACCCCGTTTTGCACGTCCACAGACATCCATAAGGAGTCATAGTCTGACGTTCATAAACTGAACCTTTTTGGTACGTTCACAGACATTCAAGAGGGGTGCAAGAGTGACGTCCAGACACTGACCCCGTTTTGCACGTCCACAGACATCCATAAGGAGTCATAGTCTGACGTTCATAAACTGAACCTTTTTGGTACGTTCACAGACATTCAAGAGGGGTGCAAGAGTGACGTCCAGACACTGACCCCGTTTTGCACGTCCACAGACATCCATCAGGAGTCATAGTCTGACGTTCATAAACTGAACCTTTTTGGTACGTTCACAGACATTCAAGAGGGGTGCAAGAGTGACGTCCAGACACTGACCTTGTTTTGCACGTCCACAGACGTCCATAAGGAGTCATAGTCTGATGTTCATACACTGAACCTTTTTGGTACGTTTACAGACAAAGATGGGTGCAAGATTGACGTCCAGACACTGACCCTGTTTTGCACGTCCACAGACATCCATAAGGAGTCATAGTCTGACGTTCATATACTGAACCTTTTTGGTACGTTCACAGACATCCAAAAGGGGTGCAAGAGTGACATCCAGACACTGACCCTCTATTGCATGTCCACAGACATCCATAAGGGGTCATAGTCTGACGTTTATACACTGAACCTTTTTGGCACGTCCACAGACATTCAAGAGGTGTGCAAAAGTGACGTCCAGACACTGACCCTGTTTTGCACGTCCACAGACATCCATAAGGAGTCATAGTCTGACGTTCATACACTGAACCTTTTTGGTACGTTCACAGACATCCAAGAGGGGTGCAAGAGTGACGTCCAGACACTGACCCTCTATTGCACGTCCAGCAGACGTTTGAAAGTGGGTCTAAACTAACGGACGTTATACAGACATGATCTGAATGTCTCCCAGACGTTCCATGTTTGGTGGGAAGGAGCTGGCTGAAGTTCAGGAAGTAGTGCAGCTGGGCATAAAGCCTATTGAAGTGTAATTAAATTGTTTAGTTGGTCTCAAGTCTCTTTGAATAACATGAGGGAGGCAGAGTTTATGACATATACTAGGACCAGTCACTGGGTGGCGATCGAGACGTTTTGGCTTCACTTTTCAGGGCTTGTGCGGCACGCTTGGGTTTGATCCACAGGTAACACATAGAGTTAAAATGTATAGCTTGAATGTAAGTTGTTTGAAAATATGCATAAATAGTATGTAGACTTTTAACCAGCCTGATCTCACAAAATACGTGAAATAGTCACGCATTATTTTGCTCAGTTTTGCGTGACATTGTCACGTATTTCCACCATATTACGTGCCCCTGACACGGCTTTCTTTTCCGTGACAGTTTCACGTATTGGTTACTCAACTGTTTTTCCTATTTTCTTACAATTGTCGCTTCGGTTTGGGGTTAGAACAACTTTCCGTTACATAAAATGACATCCTTACCCAAACCCAACTCTAACCCTAACGTCAGGCGACGATGGTTTAAAAAGCATACGAAAAAATTGTATAAACCAATACTTTAAGTGACATCCTAACGCAAACAGCAAATCTAACCCCAAACCGAAGCGACAATTGTTTAAAAAAAAGGAAAAAGAGTTGAGTAACCAATAAAAGAAAACGGAAAGAAAGCCGTGGCAGGGGCACGTAATATGGTGGAAATACGTGACAATGTCACACAAAACTGAGCAAAATAATGCGTGACTAATTCAAGGAAATTTGTGAGAACAGTGAAATACTGATAAATGGTACAATACATTCTTTTCAATGCAATAAGCCTTGTAGGCTCCTAGATAACAAAGACTCAGGGGCGGATCTGCAACAAAGTTTAATGCTATCTGGGCTGATTTGTAAGTGATTTCAGAGATCACAGCTAGAAGGACACTGAGGACTTTTAGTTTCATTGAATTGAAACTGGGACATATTTGAATATTTTAAGGATTTTCAGTGAACCAGGACACTCCTGGAAGGGGGACTGTCTGGAATCTGGACACGCTACTTAAAAGTATATGTTTATTATTAACACTCTTGAGTTCTGCCATGTTAACAAACATCGCTTAAATTCAACTCTCTCTCTCTCTCTCTCGCTCTCTCTTGCAAATCATGTTTTCATTTAAATCTAATAACGTCAACACACTACATCTATGAGCAGTCAATACTAATATAGCTTTTAAGGTCAGTGCCTATGTGAGCCTGACTGTAGCATTACTCAGTCCATGACACAGCACAGCTCGTGCATTGACAGAAACCCCACAGAAATCATTTTCACACATCCTCTTCATCTCTCTTCTCTCAACCTCAAGTGTAATGTACAGCCTATAATCACAGAAAATGTGCGGAAATTAAATGAAGATCCATGAAATCCATGAAGCCAAAACATGCAGCAATGGAGAGTGTCAACAGAAAATCAATGTGTGCACCGCTTTGTTTTTTTACTTTTGTCAATGTTTCTGCTGACAAAGCCATAACTGCAAGCTTGTACTTTAAAATCTTTCAAATTAGTCAAATCTGTTTAATTACCTTAACAAGTTAACTGATTAATTGCTGTAATTACTTATAACGCTGCCTGGACATTAGCAAGGCCAAAACCAATTTAAAAAATTTATTTTATTAACTGTTTAATTTGTCACTCAATTACTCATAAGTCCCATGTTAAGTGTGACAGCAGAGTAAATGCAATTGGTCATGACCTGACTTTGTGCCCACCTTAACTAAAGCTGATCTTTGCATCTCCATTAGAGGAGCCCAAATTGCTGAGATTTTTGTCAGTATCACCCCAAAGAGGTCATATAATTCATCTTATCTCTCCAAGCCATAAAAAGAGCCATAAGGAGATAATGTGTTGAGCACAGGCCCAAATTAAGACATCCCTATATAGAGAAGTGGATTAAGGGGGCAGTGATGGATGGGCTGGCCCGTTTTCTTTGGTGACTAATGAGAACCCCTTCACTTCTCTAACGTTTAGACTCCACCAAGAAACCGGTTGAAAGCGCCTTTGGAGGGTCATCTTGTTGTTTATTTCACTGATAAAGAGATATTGTGACTGTAGTAGCTTTTCAAATGTTGTAGAATTATCCAAACAGTAAGCAGAACATTACTGTATGTGATTTACCTTAGAAAGGCAAGTGCTATACAAAGTTTCAACAATTTCACAAAAACAAGTTGTCTCCTAGTTGCTTGGATTGTAAACAGTTTTTTTGCCAATAATTGAAGCGAACCATTTTATCAGGATCTAGTTGTTAGTTGCGTCAGTTTAGCCCAGTGGTTTTCAAACTGGGGGGCGGGTTGAATTTATAAAATTTTTACAGCAACCAAGTAACTTACTTTTTAAGTTGAACCACCATTTAATTTTTTTTACAGAGACTGGGCTGTACTATGCAGTGGAAAATCACCATAAATTAAATGGGAACATTTTCATCTTTCACAGGTTGACCCCAAAAGTGACTCTTTGTCTGTACGGCACAGGTCATCACAGGTGATGTCTTTCTGGCAAGATTAGCTCACAGATGTTAACAGGCCACCCACAGTGGTCTGTTTGATGAAAGGTCCCATCTTAATCTGTCTCTACCCAAGCTTTTATCGGCCATGCCGGCACATTGTTCTCCACTCGTCGCTTCGATCTATTCAGACCCCACAAATGCAGACCCAAACCAAACTGATTACTATAATAAAGACTTACGGTGCTTTCTTTTCATTCCATTTTCATTTCAAAGGATTGTTAGTGCCGAGCCAGCTCTAAATTATGATTATTATCACTCAGGGAGGCAGGCTGATTCATTTCCAAGAGGGAGGACAGCCATGGATCCACAAACACTTCAGCTGATATGAGGAATAGCAGATCAAAGCACTGGGTGTTGTGGAGGGGGCCGGGGAGCGAAAATAGAGAAAAGGAGTGTAAAAAAAAAACAAGCAGGCAGATGCTGTACACAGAGACAAATAAAGATAGCATGGATGGATTACATTTTTTTTTTTCAAATTCACCAAGGAACTGAACTTGATCCACAAACCTCTGCTGCATTGTGGGTAATCTACACGAGGAGAGAATGTAATGGCTTTTTCACCTGCATGAGACTGTTGTTATTTGTCAGCTCACGCGCACTTTCAGATGTCATCCCAGTTCTTGCTGTAAATAATTTATTAGGTCAGCATCATTCTGAGCCTGTGAACCGGAGTGCTCCATGTCCTTAAAAGCTAAGCCATACTAACTGAGGAAAAATGTGTGACAAATCACTGGTTTTGATGTTTAAAAATCCACATCTTAGCGTTTTATTTAAATGCCTTTATTTTATGTTTAAGAATTTGCATTTATTAGGCTATAATTGGCTATCTATAAAAACCCTTAGAGGGTTTTGCAGAGAAAGACAGTCAAATTTGTTAAATATCAATGGCTAAAGTGACATCTGTAAAAATATGGCATTTCAATAACTGGCTATTAACCGTTTCATTGCCATTAAAGTGAAATTGTTGAACCTAAACATAAGAGCCTGATAAAAAATGCTAATTTACAAGAAAACATGTCTGACGCACTTAAAGGATTTTTTCAATCTCTTATATGTAAACCTGATACATGTTAAAGGGGACATATCATGAAAATGTTATATTTGTGTTCCCAGTGCTTTTATTAACCTAGAAAATGTGAAAAAGATCAACCCAGTAACTTAGTTTTGGTAAACCATTCTCTGCAAGCATGTGAAAAAATAGGTCATTGAAATTTAGCTCCCCTTGTGATGTCAGAAGAGTATAATACCGCCCCTTAATCTGCACTATCCAACCACGACACTACCATTTAGTGCAGAGATCAGCTCATTGTATTTAAAAGGACACACCAAAAAAGGCACATTTTTGCTTACACCTACAAGGTGACAATTTTAACATGTTATAATAAATGATCTATATGGTATTTTGAGCTAAACTTCACATAAATACTCTGGGGACAACAAATATTTATTTGACATCTTAAAAGCCTTGTGAAATGTCCCCTTTAAAGCATATATTTTTTATAATTTAAAAAAAAAAATTTAATCGTGCACTATTAAAATATCTGTGTCTACATCTGTATATCTAAATAGGTAAATTTGTGAAATAAAACACAGTCCTTAAAACCCAGAGTTAAGTCTTTTATTTACGTGTACACAAACGTACGTGCACGGTTCGAACGCATAGCCTTGCAAAGTATAGTTTATTTGACTCATACGTGTACACAGACTTTCAACGTATGCGCATTGGGACATGGCTACTTACTACACTGTCTTGAACACTTACTCGTTTGTATGCGGGATTTTAAAAATCCAGCGGTGCACGTAGAGTACTTGCGCACTCTTCTGATTACAAAATTTTGTCACGCGCACTGTAAGCGGACCTTCGCATACACGTAAAAAATTGACTTTACTTTGCCCTTTAGGGGAAATAACACAGTCTTGTAAATATATATTGTAAATATAGATATCTTTTGGTCAGTCTTAAATGAGTTTACATTTTAGATGGAGGGAAAAATAGCAATAATTCAAAGATAACCTTCTGCAAGGCTTGAATCGAAGTTCAAACACTAGGCCAACCCCCCATGTGCATCCCGCTGTTAAATGCATTTCATACTTGAATCATTCATCATAGATCAACCTTTAACTCTTTAACTCACTGTCTTCCTCTCAGCCTCAGTCCAGCCCCGTGCCCAGAGGCTCCAGTTGAACCATGATGCTCAGCAGCTCAGTGGACGTCCCAAGTCCAGGGGGGATGAGCGCAGTGGCGGCCCGTAACGTGATTCGCAGTTCCAGCATAAGCGGGGCCATGTACAATCTGGAGAAAAGTCCAAGTAACACGTGTCCTGACGCCACAGGCCCGGCCGGAAACAAGAAACGTCGCTCCAGTCTCGGAGCCAAAATGGTTGCTATTGTGGGTCTGTCACAGTGGAGCAAGAGCACACTGCAACTCAACCAGCAAGGTAAGAAGCTTTGACAATTTCTGTCTGGTTATTTTATCTGCCCCGTTGTTTGGTGTTATTTATGCTTGTTGCCTCAGTTCACTCTCACTGTAGCAACCAGAACTATTTGTCATTTCTACTCCGGCGATTTTTATTTTTCCCTCACCTCAACTTTCTTTGCTTGTTCGCTGCTAGTTAAGTTTGCTGTTTCACATCTATGCACTTTCACAGTTAGTAAGTCACTTCAACATCAAAGTCTAAAAATATTAATCTGCTCCTTTTCTTCCTCCATATTTTTTCTCTGCTTTTGGTCTTCTCTAGATCACAGCTTTCTGTGTCATTGGGAATTTTCTGCAACATCTGATATGTAATCCAAACTATCAAAACCAATAAAACATTTCCTTTTAATGCCACAGTATACAGACGATCTGTCCCTGAAGTCTCAAAAGTGACAAATAATTATTATAGGATTGCAAAATTAATATCATTGCCTCCTGAAGATTTGCATAGACTTTGCATAAAAAATATCCCCAATTTGAAGAGATATCAATACTGTAGTAACACACAGAATAGATAAAGTAATTCATATCTTTAAAGGCACACCGTGGAACTTTTTGGACACTAGGGGGTGCTAGACATGTATTTTGTACGTCTAGCGCCCCATAGGCCACAAGCGCCGCAGCACTTTCGCAAAGGAAGAGACGAAAACTCTTTAGGTCACAAAGTGTGCCTTCTGGCATGTCATATGAATAGAATATCATGGGTTTTATTTTTTTCAAACGCCAAAAGGTCGTGTAGCTCACATTTACTAGCCAGTTGTAACAGTGGTCGCTTGGTTAATGTTTATATAAAAAATACTGCCTTAAAGGGAAATCGAACCCAGAATTGACCATGTCGTAGGTCCATGACACCACCACGACACCACAATGTCACATGATATAATTCTCTCTCTACACTCTCTCTCACACCTCCTGTAAAATTCACGTAAAAAAAATAAAAATAGTGTTCGGGCGCCAGATAGGACTTATATATGCAAGCAATATAACATTACTTACTAGTCCAAAAGCATGACGGCCAAGTCAGCATCGGGCAGGAACCCCTCCTCCTTCTTCAGTTCACGCCAGCTAGTGAACACTGGCCCAATATTGATCCTCGTCCTTTTTTTTCTGTCACTCTTCCGTTTTCTCTTTCTGGTCTCCTCCGACAAAACCTTGGGTTTCGTTTTCTTAGTTGCTACTGAGAAAAACATCAGAAAAATAAATACTTGCGCTCTCACATCTGAAATTGAGGAAGTAGAGGCAGTGACGTATGCCGTAAAGCAGATTTTTGTAGTTTTTTTTTTGTGCTCGGGTTACTACCCGAAACCCCAAGTTTAAAAGTACGAGTAAAAGCGATACAGACATCGTCAGGCTATGGTGGACATGTCATTCAACCTATTTTAAGTCGATGTACCATCGCAAGGGTCTTGAAAATATATTATGAAGGTTGAAAAACTACAATGTGTCACTTTAATGTTAAAAAATGAATAGCACCCTCAGTAAAATCTCATTGGCATATGTTAAAATTGATCCTTGACAAATACTTGAAACATTGCAACATTGTGCCTGGTTACATAATTGTTGTCTCATCCCAACTTTCTCATCGATAAAGTGGGTTAATAAATGTAGTTTTATTATGTTGTTTAAAATCAAATGCTTTTTTCTCATAAATCGTAACCAGTGGTCGTAAAAATAATAATGGGACTCCTGAGTGGAAAAGCTGAATATTATCATTAGTGAATCACTGGTTGAGAAGTCAGAAAGAAGCTTTCTGTCAGGAACAATTCAGGCCACAAACAGTCTTTAATTCCCACACAATATTAAGATCCAAGGGTTATATAAAACACAACATTTTTATGATTGCTCTTTTGATAAACATCTTGCAGGGGTTCAAACATTTATTTTGGGATTAATCAGATTTGAGCTCCATCCCAACAAATTAACTTTGGAAATGTTTTGTTGGCATTAGGTCATAGAGTTTGGGGTCTCTAAATAATAAGTCAAGGCTTTATAACTGGTGATATAAAGTAATACTTTTTATGGCCACAAGATATAACGGTTGTACATTATTGAGAAGATTGTGCCCTGCTCGTGGAACAGGCTGACCTCCTGATCACCCTACGTGAATCACCAATGGCTGAATATAACCATACTTGTGCCCAGAAATAAACCTGCATCTAAAGTGCATTAGTTCAAATTCAGTTGTTGAATGAGCGAAAGCGAGAAAGAGAGAGAGAGACCAACCTTGATTTGAATCTATGGATCTTTATCTTTTCTTTTCTTTTGCCTAATTTCTTATTATATCATGTTATTTTTACTCTCCTCCAGTGTAACCATGCTCCTGTGGAGTAATTGCAGCCTCTGTGCCCAGGAGGACAGGCTGTGTAAATGTCTTTCCCGCTCTCAGTCTCTGTGTTGTGGCCAAATGATCGGTGTTGGATAAGGTCAACGTGATCTCATGACAATTACGTGTGTATTTTTACGTAAAGTGTGGTTGTATCACACATGTCTTTACTTATGTTGTCATACACACGGAAACGTATTATATCGATATCTTGACAGGACTAATACGTTAATTATTTACGTATTAACAGCTTTTCAGACATACAGATTTGTACGTATTCCTATTCCTAAAATCGCGAGCATTGACGTTTCTTTATGTTGATTACATGTTTTCAGTATTTTCTAACTTATTTATTCAAAGAGCTCCTATGGTCCAATTCTAGGGGTGTCACGATTCTCCAAATCCTCGATTCGATTACATTTTCGATTCTAAGGTCACGATTCGATTCTCGATTTTTACTTTTTGAAAGAACTGTAAAAAGTAATACCTAAATCTGACTTATTAAAATTGAGGCAAGTGGCTGCATTGGATGTTTTAAGTTGAGTCAACTTGCAGTCTTTTTTAAGTATAATAAACACTGTAATATTACTTAATACAAACGCAACAAAATTAAGTTAAGTTAACTAATAGTTCTAGTATTACTCAGTTTAATTTACTTTTCTTTGTACAGGTAACTTTTTAATGGTTTGTTGTTGGTTTCCATAAACATTGATTTAGACTTCATCTTTCTGTGAGATGAGGGCACAAATTGTTTATTCAATCAACGCGCCCACCCAGTTTGGTTTTGGGCAGCTGTAAAGCGTGACATACTTCAATTTATTTAAGCTACATTTAAACAAAAGTTTTATATTTTACTTTACTTTACTAATCTTTTTTGTTTAAATGTAGCTTAAATAAATTGATTGCAACCACTTACCTTAAAAAAAATGTATTAAATTCAATGAATCATTTTTTTCAGTGTGCAGTCTATGCGCAAGTACCAGTCTTCTGAACAATGTTAACTACAAAACTCAAAGATGAAACAGAAACTCTTCTAAATCTCGAAAATAAGGGAACATTAAACACTAAAAAGTCTTTCTTTTTAGTTAAAATCACATAAAATAGGGTTTAAATTTAAATTTTACTGTCCAAATGCAGTCCCATGCAAAGGATGCTGGGAACTACGAGACTACTGTCTAGTTAGCTATGTTTACTAAAATCATTCATGTAGTTTCAACACAAAATTATTAAGTTAAAGGTATAGCGGAAGATTTTCCCGAATTATTTAAAAGAACCGCCCCTCGATATTTTTAAAAAAATGCTCCCTAGAGGGAACGCCTGTTAAACGCGTGCACGAGACCGAGAGAGAGCGTGCAGGAGCTCAGTTCTTCTCTTCGCTCTGTTTACAAGTTTCTGTCGGCATGTTTACCGTGTCTGTGCGGTTCGTGACTTGTGCCAGGGCTAGCATCGCAAATCATAGCTTACATCAACTTTTACTAGCAGTGATTTTAAATGGATTTCTCCAAATAGCATGACAAAATGTACCTTTCCAGTAGAAACTTCGCGTGGGAAGCCCAACCTGTCCTTTTAGCTCACGCCAGCGTGTGAAATAGTCTCCCATAAACATCTGGTCTTGTTTGTTTATTTATAGTCCTTTCTCTTCTTGTCATACAATTCGTAGACACTCTTTTTCTTGCGACCCTCAGACATTTTGAAAAAAACACAGTGAGAAAGCGACCTTCAATGAATGGTTGAAACCGTAGCACAACACACATACACGTGAAAGTGACATATAATCAGAATGATTGACATCTGGGATGACCAATAACAGTGGTGATCCACCCGGAAAACGAAAATCTTCCGCTATACCTTTAATTTCCTTCTTACAAATTTAAGTGGATTATACATGATAAAATAAAGCAGAATCTACTCAATAAAGTGTTCATTTAGAAATACTCAAATTATTCAACTTTTTATGTTATTTAAACTCAAATTTTGATTAAAAAACCAAGAATAATTTTTTTTTAATACAGTTTACTCATTTTATTTTTGTTAAATCTACTAAGGCACAATAAACACTTTTTTCAGGGTTGCTATGCCATTTTTAGACTTTTATGAAATATAATATCTGACCTTGAACCCAGAGATACCCTGACATGTTAGTCGTGCTGCCAGTGGAAAAATTGGTACAAACACATAACTGATAAAACGAAACTTCTTGTCAGATGAACTGATCTGTCAGTACTTTGCACCTTAAAAATGCGCTTTTATTACCGTCAGACGAGATTGTGATACTACTCCCCAATAAGTCATGTTTAAATGCTGTTTTCATAACTCTTACAGTTTTTCTGAATTGCTAAAACACATTTTTTGAATCCATCACTCATTTTCTCAAAACCTTAAACACAAATCCCAATTTTAAACAAAATTCACAGAACCCCTGACTCTTCCAGCAAAATCAAACAATTGCTTCAAAACCATTTCACTTGTACTCAAAATCAAACTAAGCTTTCAAATCATACACACATAAGTCTATAATATAAAACACTACAAGCATCCATTAGACTCTACCTTAAAAAATGGAAAACACAACATCCAGGACATCTGCTTACAGAAAAATACATGTTTATTGTACATAACAACACACTTGACAAATACTGTTAAAAATCTCTATTACTGTAATCACAAGTTTAGTTCAGTGAATATAGTGAATACTTTACTCTAAGTACTGCAAGTAATAGTACGTTTTCAATATTACTGTAAGCAGCACTTGTATTTTGTAAAAAGTCAGAAATCCAACTGCAAATTTTGCCAATTGCATCGTCTCTGGTGTCCTTTTCTTTCTCATACTCTTCATCTGCCTCTCAGACTGTTTCCAATTCACACAAATGGTAAAAAATACCATTAGATAAAAGTGTGTAGAATTTTGAGTTGCTGTGTTTACTCGATGATAATGGTGTTTTAGTTGTGTTAAACTTTTGCCTGCCTGTGTTTAGCATTTATAAAACAAGTGCATTGCAGTGTGAAATGTGTGTTTTAGTGAGAAGTTTGTGTTTAGAATTTTGCAAAAAGAGTGCATGATTTGACAAATGGGTTTAGGCCACTATGAATTTGGTTCAGAGATTGGGGGTTAGTGTTTTAGCAATTCAAAAAAACTGTAAGCAACTGAAATAAATTGCTCTGAAACTTAAATGGATCTCAGATTAGAGAAATGTCATGTCACAGAAGCCGCTTTCCCATGTAAAGAGCAGTTTGTGTGGTGTCTCCTGCATCTGCCATTCTATCTGTTGACTGGCTGTAGCTAGCGAAGTAAGATGAGGATGACTCACAGCACTCAACATGTGTGGTTTTGTCCGCTTGGCAAGCAGACCGGACGTGACATGAGGGTGTGGCAGCATCGACGATTCCATTTTTTAATTCGAAGTTCAGGGTTGTGACTTAATTTCGATCGATTCCGTGACACCCTTAACCGATTCATAATTATACATTTCCTTTGGTGTGTAGGTGTGTATTATTACATGTTAACGATATGCAAAAGGTACAAACTTCAAAGTAAACGATGACGCAAATTATCATTTCCAACGCAAATCTCTTTTCTTGGACTACAACAAACACACGGATTGTAGGCAACAGTTTACTTCCTGGGATTGGTGATGTAGACAAGACCAACATTATCATAATTACTTCCGCTTCGGACTTACAACCTGTAAGTTAACTCCTGTTAGCATTACATTGTGCGAGAATCTTTAAAACATGGACATCAGAGGTATTCAGGCCAATCACAATATACAGATTAGCTGGCCAATCAGGAACACAGCAATTGTCAAATAGCTATAGTTCCTGGTCAATGTTTATTTTCAGATAATGTATGTGATTTTTTTATTTAAACATTTTTAATGCACACATGGGAAGAAAGGAAAAGCTTGTCTGAGCAACAGTCGCTATGATGGGTCTATATCTTTCTCTTTCTCAGTGATATGTGTTTTAATCACATGCAGGTTTTATAAAGCATGACCTTTTCATGTGCTGTCATCCCTTTTCTTCTCCCAGCAGTGCTGATGAGACTGCAGACTGGGTTTTGTTGAGGGTTTAGGGGTGATTTGGCTCCATGTCTGGAGCGTTTAGTCAGCACCTCTCATCTGCCCTAGCCAAGCGTTTTTATCCAGACTGTAGTTTAAGTCGTATTTACAGTAGCTGTGATGAAGATGAATACTTTTGTCACTTTGTTTAGAGCTTAAGACACTGAAAGATAAAGTGAAATTGAGCAATGAAAAAGATTTCTATACTCTACTGTTGGTGATTGATTGGTTAACAGACTTTTATTTATGTGTAATTGCTTTTTTATACAGTCCTTTATAATTGTTTTGCAATATTTGGCTTTACTTAAGAGAAAGTAATGAAAGAGCTTTTACATTTATGCACTCAGCAGACATTATCCAAAGTGACTTATATTGCAGTCAAGCCATAGTATTTTATCAGTATGTTGTTCGTTCCCTGGGGGTCGAACCCATAATCTTTGCATTGATCTATTATATGCTAGTGCATTACTACCAATTGAGGTACAGGAACACAAGAGCAATGAATCCAGCTTCTCAAACCTGCTTGCTGGCAGGCTATTTAAATACTTCTAATGCAAAGTTATCCAGAGACTTACTTTATCCAACTAACTAAGACAGACTTTATAAAAATTGACCCAAGTTGATCTTCATTTAGAAGCCTCAATGAAAAGCATTAGCTCTGTTTGTATCTTTATATTAAACTAAATAAATTTGCAATAAAACTGAGTAGTTTACCTAATTTCTCTCTGTGTGTACTGTATGTATTCGCTAACTTTGCACTTGGACCATATGGGTGACTTGCTGCCATGGCACAACATAGCACTTTTACATAGCCGTTGCGCTGAATCGGTCTGGCAGGAAACATCGCTGGCATCCGCTCAGTCTCCATGGTGACAGGGAGGCAGCTTCACGCGACTCCTCTGATCTTCAGTTTTTAATAAAACACAGCTGACAGCACTTCTTTCAAAATGACCTGTCAGTCTTTTCCCTGCAGGGCGTATGTACTGAGGGTCACGCTAATGAAGGAAGTGCTCCTATATTTAGATATATCTGAATGTGACACTGGGGGCAAACAAAATCACATTTCCATCTGTAGTCTCTTATTGTGCCCTTCTAATTGCAGGGCTTTGTCAGCCATGGAAATGGTTGATCAGACGAAAGTAACCATAACAGGCATTGAAGGAGATTTCAACCCCAATATTCAAACATATTTTTCAATGCCTAATTCTTTACTTGTTACATTCGGTAAGCCCAGTCTTGAGGATGTGGTATTGTTTTTGGCTGAGAAGTTAAGATTTGCCACCATGCCCCATACAACAAAAAATAATTTTCAAATATAATTTTTATATATTTCAAAATATACAAAAATGGCCAAAAAATATATTTTCTGAAATGTATTTTGAAATTATTTTGAAAATTTTATTTTCCTCTAATATATTTTGTGGCCATTTTTTGTATATTTCAAATATATTTGAAAAATGTAGTGAAGAGTGGGGTAAGTTGTCACACTGTTCATAACTCCAACACTAGAGGCTCTATCTCAAAAATCAAATAGCCACTTTGTGTGACGACTTCTATAGTCAACTTTGTGTTCATATGTGGTCAAAATCGCTCTAATCTGACGTTAGCACAATTTTCTTTTTTTTTAAAGTGCAGTGTAAAAAGATAATATTTCCAGATCCAATAATCACAATTAGGTAGTTGGGTGATTCTCGCAAAATTAGACTTATGAGGTGTCATGAAACATTTTGATAAAACAAGTAAATGTAAAGTAAGAGTATCAAAATAAGAAGCATACAGTTACAAACTTCACTTACAAACCCATTTTTTTTCACACTTAAGGGGAAAAATTTCATTACCCCAACGTGTCCATGACTGGATTTGGGTTCTTTGACATGGAAATATTTATAATTAAAAAATCTAAAAAATAAAAAGCTTCAGTGCATGTTATACTATAACCCCGGATTTCCACAGACTGCGGAACGGCTGCGGATCCGCTGCGGAGTCAATCGGTTTCCATTCAAGTCAATGTGTGTATTTCCACTGACTGCGCTCCGAATCCGTCACAGCTCCGGCCATCCGCAGCCCTCCGGCACAAATACGCAGAGTTTCTATTTTTGACGGATGCCGGACAGCTCCGCAGGGCGGAGCAATGACTTTATCGCGTGATCATACCTGAATACGCGAGAACTCGGGTTTTTTTAATTAAATATTTGCAATACAAACATTACAAACACACACAAATAAAGTCATTAATACAGAAACAACAAATAATAGACAAGAACAGAGCCAGGGGGAGTTTAAAATGAATACATTAAAGATAAAGCATAAATAAATGTTTTAGCAGCCTTCTTATTTTTTGAATTTTGGATGGATTTGATGTACTGCTCGGTCTACGCGAGATCTCGTGTTGTGATCTAGGCTAGTTTGTAAAAACGTCATAATTCAATGGCATAATGGGCAGAGACAGAAGTAGGTATCGCGCGATCATCACGTGAATTTGCGAGACCTCATGGGTCCTCGTCACTTCAGAACGCAGCCGCTCTGCAACAAATACGGATCTGGTGGGTATTGGCGGACGGCGGAGTGCGGAGCCGTAACGCAGCGGAGCTAATCTGCAGCCGCTCCGCAGTCGGTGGAAATCCGGGGTAAACATTTACAGTAAAAAAAACATGTGGTATTTGTTGATCCTTGGTAAATGTAGAGACAATAATAAGGGATATAAATGTGTCCTAGACCAATTTTCGCATCCGCCGCAACAATTTTCAATCATTGTTTAAGCCCTCGAGGAACAAACATTATTTAAAAATTGTTGAAAGGAACATAATTGACTGTGACACTCAAGATGGCTACCAGGTAAGCAGTTCTTATTTTTTCTCTCCAGATAAAAGTTGATATTTTGTTTGTCATAGTACCTAGACAACTTTTTAGTTCTCATTACCGAATCATGAGTTTGTAAATGCATATATTTAATATAATATCATGTTGCGTAATGATCATTTTTGATAATGATAATCTAAAAAATTTAAATAATTCTATAGGGAATATTTTATAAATCCTCCAAAAATAATGGTTATATAAGTTCAGACCTTAATCTTATATGTGCAAAAAAAATTGTCTTCAAGGGCTTTAAAAAAATTCTGATGCTTGACACCTTCTATATCTGGATTTTGTGATAATCACCCAGTTGTGTTCTTCTTTTTAGATAATCTAGTGTGACAACTTACCCGCCGATGGGGCAAGTTGTGACAAGTGACCATTCTCTTTTCATTAGTCTACAAGTCCATGATGAGATAAGATATGAAAATGTAATGAATACAACATATGTGCCAAAGACTTATTTTTTTCATTTGGTATAAGATTTATACCATTGTGATACTGTATGGTGCTCAGTAAATGTTAGACAGTGTGAAAGTGGGACAACTTACCCTGCTCTCCTCTATATCAAAGCACTTAGGTCACATTGGAAGAAGAACATGGTTTTTGTTACAAACTTGTAAAATGAAATGAAATATATTTTTAACTGCAAAAATATTATATTTTATACAAACTTTATTACCTTTTATATTTTGGCCAGGAAAAAATATATATTTTTGCCGTATGGGTTGTAAAAGAGGACACAAGAGAATTAACTATTCTTAGGTCAGTGAGTGCAAATGCAGTCATACCAATTATTACGGATTAGCCACCCCATAAAATAACCGTGAATTGCCTTGAGGTAGCGTTGTCTGTTTTAATAGTGTAAGGTGCTCAAGTTCTGCTTATAGTCTTCGATCAAGATGTGTCCTTAAAATCAATTTGGAGTGCAGTTACACGCTCCAGAAGACACACTGGTCAATATATTGATCACGGGGCTCAAAGCAGGTGTCGTTTTCCCTGTTGCGTTTTACATTCCTCTCCTGATAGACATCTCTCTCACAATGTGCCCAGCGGGCCGCAACCTTCCGGCGCTGAAAAGCTTTTATTCCCACAAACAGAGATGACATTAGGAAAATGCTGTTTAACAACTCTTGGACAACTCATTCATTGGCTTTGTGATCGTTCTTGATCTGCTTCGGTGAATTAAATGTTTAAAAGGTCTCATAAACCTACGGCTGGGTAAAATCTATTTGACTTTTAATCTCACTCTGCTTGTATTAATAAAATGTGGTGCTGTGATGTCAGTAATCCAAACAGCATCGGTTATCAATCTCTTGTAAACTATCACATAGCAGAAAATTTGAACACGTGCATCAAATTTGAAGCTCAACAATTCAAAATGCAAACAGAAGCTACGGTAGCCACCACAGGACAAACACATCGTCGTCGTTTAAGACAACTTAGGGATGAAACCTCTGTCCATTTAGGGCTACTGAAACATGACGGCGACTTCCATGTAAGGGGACCCGGGGTGTAGATAAAAACGGTTATAAAAACATTACGGTTCATTATGTTAGGTCTTTATACACCACTGATAATATAGTTATGTTTATTATATTACATTTCTTTCAAGAGATCCTTCTAAAAGTCCCACATTGCACCTTTAATTTCAGTGCACTTTTATTTATCCAGCTGAGTAATAGGTACATGGTAGGTCGCATTTGAAGCTTGCATTTGCGCTGCTATTCTTAGCCGGTTTAAGGAGGTGCTAGTGATAACAGTAAGCTGTAAAGAGCGTCTTCAGACCCTGTAAGCTCTGACTCATCCTTTCACCCTGCTCTCCTGGTGAGCCCTGCACTCCCAAAAACAGCTCATATACAGACTCAAGGAAAAGCATCTTTACTCTTGCTACAGTATAAATTTGCATAGTCTATTATCCTCTGCATCTGCAAAAACTACAGACACGGATAAGCATGAACTGACAAGACTGCAGCCATAGAAGAGAGTAAAACAAGATATTCATGACTGAGTAAATTTAGGTATGAGATTTTGTTTTGGCTTCTGGTTTTATATTCCACATGATGAGATTTTCCTTTACTTGAGTTTTAGAAGAGAGCTCTTTTGCTTATACTTTGCTTATAATTTTAGAAAATGTTTTAGATCTTTCAGTTAATCAAATGTAAAGTTATGGGGTCCACGTCCTTCAAGTCCAAAAAATTTGCATCCATCCTTCACAAAATAAATCCAAATGGCTCAACAATGATAAACAAATGCCTTCTGAGGGTAATCCGTGCCGTTTTGTCGTAGAAAATAATATCCACATTTAAAACTTTATAAATGAAAATAACTAGCTTCCGGTAACGCCGCCTTCTTAGTCGCGTCCGCATTCAAGATGAGAGCATATGCAGTTTACAGAGGGTTGTGTGCTGCTGATCTGTGCCCCCGCTCTTCACATTTGTCATACGTCCCTAAGAAAAGTGCCTACACTACGCTGATACTCTAAGATGGCAGCGTTATCTTTTTATTTGTCTATAAAGTTTTAAATGTGGATATTTCTACAACAACACCGCACGGATTACCTTCAGAAGACCTTTGTTTATCATCCTGGAGCCGTCTGGATTTCTTTGGGGAAGTATATATGCACATTTTTTGGACTTGAAGGACGTGGACCCTGTAACTTCACTGTTTAGCAGCTGGAAGATATAAGACATTTTCTAAAATAACTGAAAATGTGTTTGTCTGAAAAATGATGGACATATGCATCTCAGACAGCTTCGGGGTGAATAAATCATGGGTTTAATATCATTTTTGGCCGAACTATCCCTTTAATTATGCAGAACTTTAAGGCTTAATATAATTTAAATGGATGAGTTACAAAAAAATTCAACCCCTCACAGTTGTCATGAAGGGCAAAATAAGCTATACAGACCAAACAAATTTTTTTTTACCAGGCTGTAAACATATTTTTTCTGCTCTTAAGATGGGCATTTTAACATGGAGGTCTATGGAAATAGCCTCCTTTTTGTAGCCAGCCTCTAGTGGCCAGTCAATGAATTGCAGTTTAAATGCCCTCTCGGTCCGAACATATAATATGCTAAGTATGAGGTCAAATTTGCGCTTTTGTTATTTATATGGAGATGCAAACGGTGTCATTTTTAGAAACGTGCACTTTTCAAACGTTTGGATTTTAAGGCTCCGCTGTTGTATTAATGAACGGCCAAAACAAATCAAAGTTTCCATTTTCAGTTAAAGGACAAGTTGGGTATTTTACACTTAAAGCCCTGTTTTCAGATTGTTTATGATGAAATAGAACGGTTTTGACTGAAATTTCGACATATGCGGCTGCCCCGAGAATTTTGGGGGGTTTGTGTTTCACCTCCCACCTTTACAATGGGTTTAATGGTGCACTGGAACAATCCTTCCTAAAATGCATTAGACTTTCGTTTACAAAGACGTGAAACTCACCGAGTGGTCAGGGGTGTTCACTGATATGCTCACACAAAAATCGCTGCAAAAGACGCATTCCAACTGGTTTTATCGTAGTTTTTGCCAACTCCATTGACTTGTATTAGTTGTGCTGTGAGGTACGGTATTACTCCGCGCTGGGAACTTTGTTTCTATTCTTACAATTGGCAATGGCGGATTAGCGCCACCACCTGGGCTGGAGTGTCTATAATTCAAGCTCTAAGCGGAAGAATGTACGGGTGTGAGGCGTTTGGAAAAAAGGTCCACAAGTTTACAACGAATGCTAAAACTCCTGTTGGAAAGCATCTTTTGCAGCGATTTTTGTGTGAGCATATCAGTGAACACCCCTGACCACTCGGTGAGTTTCACGTCTTTGTAAACGAAAGTTTAATGCATTTTAGGAAGGATTGTTCCAGTGCACCATTAAACCCATTGTAGAGGTGGGGGGTGAAACACAAACACCCAAAAATTCTAGGGGCAGCCGCATATGTCGAAATTTCAGTCAAAACCGTTCTATTTCATCATAAACAATCTGAAAACAGGGCTTTAAGTGTAAAATACCCAACTTGTCCTTTAAAACGGTGTTGTGTAAAATATATAGGGTAAAATAATTATACAACCTTGCAAATGGCTGCTGTAGCTTTTCTGTATTCTTAAAAATAAAGGTGCTACACGATGCCATAGAAGGAACCATTTTTGGCTGTATAGGTTCCATAAAAAACTCCTAAAAACCTTTCTGTTTCAAGGGTTCTTTGTGAAAGAAAAAGGTCATTTAGACTTATCATTTTGATAAAAATGAAACAGTTCCCTTAAATAGAAAAATTATGACAGAAGCTGACTTTAAGAACCTGATTTGAAGTCCAAAAATGTTTCTTCTGAAAAACAATATAACAGGCAAGATCCATTAGAATTACATTGACATTAGCCAGCATGCAAGTGCCCATAATCACATGGCGACTCTCTTTGCAACTGCATAGCAACCTCCAAATCACCAAATCATGGCAATGGGCAATTCAAGTGCGACTCGTGTTTTCTTCTTTCAAAAAAGTCGAAATCTAGTTCTCTTATATAACTCACGTCTATATGTTTTTATGTGGGTTACTCTTGTTAAATGTGAATGTTTATTTTATCATAAACCCTCCAAACACATATTTTGAATTCGCACCCCTCGGAAGACAAGTCACCAGCCACCACTGATTAGCCGTAGAAGGTAAAACCCTCCTTTACCATTCTATCCCGCCATCATCCCGTTTAAATATTTTCTTGTATTTCTCCCGTATTTTTAATTTACTGGGCGTATGTGATATCTTTGCTACATTCGCTGCCGGGCAAGCAGTCTGCACTATTAGCTGTAACATCTCACTCATACGACACCTGCCAATAAAACAAGAAGAAGATCCAGAGGAAGGAAGATGACAAGCCGCACACAAAGTTACACAAAATGCCGTGCCCACCAACACGCGTACTCAGCAGACACGTCCGCCCATTCTTTGCGTACACAAACTTGCACATTTTTTGTAACTTTGCATGTTGGGAAACGCTGCTGTTTGTGCTTTACTCTCATGCCAAATAAATCACACGGTCAAGCTTACAAATACACTCCTACGATGGTGTTAAGGATTGCAACTTCTGCGATCTATGTGTTTAAAAAGTCCTTTGTAGGTTCAGGAGACCCACACAACCAATTAAAAAGTTATCCCCCATAGACAAGGGGTTTTCCAAATGTGGGTTGGGAACATCCAATGGATTGCGCAAAGTCACTTGGTGGTTGTAGTGAATGACTCAAAAATAGTTTTGCCTATTAATGAAAATTAATGGCAATGGTTTTGATGTCAGGTAGTTTGGGATTGCAATTAAATTTACATTTAATTCATACCATGAAAAGACAAACTACTGTCTTGTAAAAGAGAACACATTTCTTTTTTATTTTTTTTGCATATTTCTATTAAAAAAATATTGGTGGGTCCTGAGATAGATTATACCTGTTTTAGTAGGCCGCAGAAGGGGGGGGGGTAATGTTGGCGTTGGGAAATTTCCCTTATATTCAAATCCCAATGTTGACAGGTTTTGTAATACCTTGAATGCCCATTAAGTACAAGTGTCTGCCAAATGCATAAAACTCCAACCAAATAAAGAATGCTTACATGTGTGGTATAGCTTGTCTATTGCAAAAACTCAGCAGGAACATATTAACTCTGCTTTTGCAATTTCCAACGTGGTGAACTTGGAAAGCCAAATCTGCTATTTTTACCGTCAGTGATCATTTTTTATTCACTAAACTAAAACATAGAAGTGTTCACCACCTAGAGAGAGTTGAAATTTAGTCTCATTTTGTGTGTCATCGGCACCATGCAACTTATTGGCAGGCAGTACAAATTTTTTACACTTCACCTCGATGAGCTGAACTCTTATTGTGAGGCATCTATGAAGAAGAAGATGTTTTCTCTGGCTTGACTTTCTGTTTGAACTGCTGTGATTGTTTTGGAAGGCATTCTGGGGCATTTATTCCCTCCACCACATTTTTAGCTCTCTCTATTTTCCTGTTCCCTTTATACATCGACACAGTTACGAGCTTCTGACACATATACAGTAATCTCAATGCCTGGCTGTGGCACTATACAGTAATCTTGTCTTCTCAAGGGTGCTGTGGACTGTGCCACTTTTGCTCTTGCTTTCTGTTTCAGCCCTTTTCTGTTCTTTCTTCCTTTTTCATCTATAAAAGATGTTGTTTTCTTTTCTTTTTTCTCTTATCCTTTACAATCTGTTCTTGGAAAGGTGCATTCTGCTGGCGGCGACGCCCCAAGAGCAGATGAACCACAGGAAATGAATATGAGATATAAGTCAAATTTACATATTGACAAGCGACAGAGAGATTTTACACATTATTGCAGACCACACACCATTTGACCTGAAAGAAACACTTCTTGGAAAACATTTTGGTTGAAAATATATAATTGTGCTACACAGTTTTAAATACAGAAAATAAAAACATTTAACACTCTGGTTAGGGATTTTATCTAATCCCTTTAACTTAAAACCCTTTTTACTTGCAATAATTCATAACATACTAACAAGTAAATTGTTAGAATGAGAAATAAAAACCATTTGTAGGCACAGGCCTAACAGAGAGTTAGAGAAAGCGTCTGGTTGAGACTATAACACAGCCGAGCTGGGAATTGACTCATGAACAATGGCACAATCGTATACGAAAGCGCTCACAGGTGCTAAATATAGCCGTGCTGAGTGACAACGAGAAAGAGATTCGCCAAAAAGACTGAATCATTGCTTACCAGCAGTCTGCTTGGCGAGCACGAAATATGATTACATTAACAGACCTGCCGCTGAGTACAACATCATAAGCTTTATTTTCCTCTGTAATGATGTGAAATTGAAACTATGGCTGGAAAATAGTTGCCACAGGTAAAAAAGAAGCTGGAAGAATTCGAGGATTGTTATAAATATTTGATTTGTTTGATTTGACTTTTTTGAAAACCTAAACACAAACCAATGTCATCAGACCTAAAGTACCTTTTCTGTTCCTTATCAACATGTGAAAACAATGACTTCCAAACAAGGATATTTATTATGTAAATATTATATAGAAAATGACACAGACATATATTAGCAGTCATTTGAAGTAAACCTCTAGTGCAAATAAACTGAGAGGCAAGACTGGTGGCATGCCTGTTGATTTATTTGCACTAGAGATTTGCCTTTTATTTTTGTTAGCTCCTTTATGTGTTTAAAAAAATTATCGGTTTTGCTCGATTTGTATGTGTTTAAGGGGTTAAAGCGACCTATACTTTTGTGTACGACCTAGGCCGTAGCCTGTATGCTGTAGGCCAGGCATTTTTCATTCATACTTCTGCGTCATTGTTCCCCTTTGAGTTGTTTAATATATCACTCCTCAACTTGGTCCATCATTGTGGAAATACATGCAAGGAAGTTGTGACTCAGATCTTTTTGACCTGAGGGAAAAGTTCTAACTGAGCAATCACAGCGCTTGCGGTCCACGTAGGATTGACGCATTGTTACATATTGGGAGAGGTGTGCATCAGGCTATGCCCTAGGCTACTGCGTAGGGTTCGCGTCTCTGCGTAGGGTTCGCGTCTCTGCGTAGGCTACGCCGTACATTGACGCAGAACTATAAAGCCAACTTAAGTGGACCATATGTGAGGCCAGAGCACCCTAATGCAGAGAAACGAAAGGCTTTGCATCCATCATCTACTGATGTTGTGGTTAAACTTCCCTTTTACCTCAACGGCAGTGGGGAGAGGTGTGCATCAGGCTATGCCCTAGGCTACTGCGTAGGGTTTGCGTCTCTGCGTAGGCTACTGCGTAGGGTTCGCGTCTCTGCGTAGGCTACGCCGTACATTGACGCAGAACTATAAAGCCAACTTAAGTGGACCATATGTGAGGCCAGAGCACCCTAATGCAGAGAAACGAAAGGCTTTGCATCCATCATCTACTGATGTTGTGGTTAAACTTCCCTTTTACCTCAACGGCAGTGGCTGTAGGGGTCATGTAGTGTAAACCTGACAGGTGCCAGAGATGGGGACTCGAGTTTGAGACTCGGACTCAAGTGCGACTTAAGTCGCACACACAGTGACTTCAGACTCGACTTGAGACTCGTCCTCAAAGACTTCAGACTCGACTCTGACTCGAGCCGTGCGACTCGTGAAAAATGTTTATTTTTAGGAAACGTCTGATAAGCTCGCTGTCATACCCCTCCCTCCGTTACCTACAACCTGCCCAAGACGTAACACGTGACGTATCTGCTCCGCGCGCGCGGCTGCGAACACACATGTCGACTGCACCAGCCGCTGCTGTGCCATTCATCTGAAGCTTTGGGTAGTGCTGTGACGGATCCGCGGCTCGGCTCGCATGCGATTCGCGGATTAATATCATTAACGTGTTTCTAAGGCTTGCAATTGTTTAAATAGTTAAACAATTTAACCGCAAAAAGGCGCTCAAGTGAGCAGATTTCTGTACGCACATGCGGTTAAGTGTGTCCGGTCCAGCTCTAGTCAGGTCCAGATTTGCGCTACTTTGTGTCATACTGTAGTCCATTAACATACATTTGCTGAACGTAACGTTTTTATTTGAAGCGACTGTTACATCTTCTTCCTGAAGCGCTGTTTGGAATTCGCCATCCGCCTGTGTTTGAGCACGCGTTTAAGTTCCCTCAGTAGTACACATACAGTGTCACGGTTTGATCCGTGTCATGTTTTGTGTTTGTCTCTGATCCTTGTCACCTGGACTTTTATTGACTGATTACATTTACACCTGTTCCTTGTTTGATTGTCTGTGTATTTATACCCTTGTTTTCTGTCATTCACTCAAAGGGTCATCTTCACCTGTTACCTGTCAGTTGTGCTCTGTGTTCTGTTTTGTTCCAGTTTTACCTGCCTGTTGGTTTGCTCGTGTTTTGTTTGATGTTATTTATTTGAATAAATGTCATTTTTGTCCGTAACCTGAATCTGCATCCTCCTTCGTGTTTCTCGCCTTTCGTCCCGAATCCTGACATACAGAGAATCTCACAGTATTCTTTTTCTAATAAAAACAATTTTGTTTATGTCTTAAGAAACCAGTCAGAAACCAGTCTGGGCTTATTTGTTCTTAAAAAGACAGTAACCTCAATTAACCTACTTAAGTCTGTGTCATTAATGTTAATCAAACAACCCAACGAGACTTGAGACTTGACTTGGACTCGAGCCCATAGACTTCAGACTTGACTTGGACTCGAGCTCAAAGACTTCAGACTTGACTCGGACTCGAGCTCAGAGACTTCAGACTTGACTCGGACTCGAGCTCAGAGACTTGTGAGCATCTCTGACAGGTGCTGATGTGAGTGTTTTACATTTAATTTGCCCTCTGAACAAACTGACCTCTTTACATGCTACAGACCTAAAAATCTCTAAAAGAACTATTAGCATGACAAACCAATAAAAATAAAGCAGAGTGTTTGGGAAACCTATTGGACAACAGCCATCTAAGATAAAGTTGTTGTTAAAACTTTCCATATTGGTGTCTGCAAGGACATAAATGCACTTTTATCTTTAATTTGGTCATTGATTCTGATCAGTACACGCTGTTCTGCTGTTAAGTATTTTGGAAAGTGCTGAGGAACAGAGTTTGAGAGTATGTGTGTGTGTTGTTTATTTGCATGCATTGTGTTGTCACCAAGGAGTTCACAAATTATAAAATGATGAATATTGTGTTTACATACCATGCACTTCTTTATCTGGAGGCTTAAAGGTCAAATTCTTCCTGATCCCATTTTTTCAAACTTTAGTTAGTGTGTAATGTTGCTGTTAGAGCATAAATAATACCTGCAAAATGATAAAGCTCAAAGTTCACTGCCAGGCGATATATTTTCTTTAACAGAATTCCCCTTTCAAAGCCTACAGCGAACGGCCGGTTTGGACTACAGCCCTCTACTTCCTTCTTTAATGATGTCAGTAATACAGTTTTTTGACTAAACTCCGCCCACAGGAATATGTCAGTCGCAAACTAATCTCAAATGGCTAAGCTAAGCTGCTGTCCAATCACAACACACTAAACAAACTACACAATCACAACTCGTTACGTATTTCTGAAGGAGGGACTTCATAGAACAAGGAGGACATCAGCCTGTTGTGAGGACAGTAAAAACAGCAGTATACAAGTCAATTGTGTGAAAAATACACAGTTTTTTTACACGTGAAACATGAACACATGTTATATTGCACACTGTAAATACAATCAAAGTGTAACGTGAGGGTTCGGTATGTGGTGATAGATCACTCTTTAACACAATAAACAGCAGACGGGAGACGGAAGACTTTCTCAAACGGCACCTCTTTTACTGAACACCGTCAACAACAACAACACTTCCTCCTCAACCCCTTACGTCACTCCCACTAACCAATCAGAGGCTAGAACGTAGACTGATATAAATCAGTAAAGGAATCAGAGAGGCATATTCGGCAGAATATCCTAACTGCATTAAATACTTAAACATATGTAAATAATTAACTAAACATTGTAACTATACTTTCCTTAAATTAACTCAAATATGCATCATATTAAATAAGCATTACAAATATTAAATTCACTTCTAAACTTTACAAAAGCTTCAAAAACAAAGAAAGAACGGGACCTTTAATGCTAATGCAGCAATCGTCTATAGCCTACTGTACAGCAGTGTGTCACTACTGTAACCCATGCACCTAAACTGACTCTTTATAATATCCTCTTACTGTTTATAATATACTCTTTATAATATATGGATATAAAATGGTCTTCATTTAAACGATTAATGAATTACTGCTGCAAGGATTACTAGAAAATAAACACAGGACATTTCTAAACAAAATTACATTTACTGTCTGCTTTCAGTGGGCAGTAATAGATCAACAGTAATTGCTCCGGGTAAATAGCACTTTTGTGAATTAGGTACAACCTATTAGGTGCCATTTTTGCAATTAAAAAATGTAATTTAATTGAAATACTGCATGCAACTGTGCAGTGCTACAACAGTTTAGTGTATTTTACAGTCCTTTATTTCTCAGGTACACCATTTCCTCAATCATTTCTTCTTCTGTAAAGGGGATCGCACACCGGCCGCGCTGCTCAGAAAAAAAAACAAACACATTGTTTTATATGAGTATACGCACACCGGCGCCGCCAGGTGGCGCCTGTCTGCGCCGCCCAGCTGTGACTCAGGTAGTTGCTCAAATCCCTGTCGCACCACACAGCGCCACTCACATAGTTTAACATTAAATACCATCATATTTGTCCCAAATCATTAACGATTAACATTGGCTGCTAACGTATATTTTGCATTTTGAAGAAGACGCTACAGTATCTGACGAAGCTCGCGCTATCTAATGTGCACTTCCGGTTTACAATATCTCCGAGTTGTCCTAGATGCGACTCGACGCGACGCTGAGCTGCGCGGCTGGTGTGCGATCCCCTTTAGGATTCCTCGAAAAAGTAACCCTGCATAATGTTTGATAAATAAGCGTTAGGAGATAAAGACACTCTCGATGATCACTCTTGTATTACAGCACTTTCTGTAAAATAAGTGTATATTGATGACTCGAGATATATTTCTCACTGATAATAATGAATCGTTAATCCTGGCTTGTAAATAGTGACAAGTATAAACTCCATGTGTTTCTCAGTAGCCATGGATCAATGGTACATTGATGCCACAGCTGTGGGTCAGGCAATGCACAAAAACTCAATTAGTCAGTCAGGATTTGTGTATGCCTAAGAATAGTCACACACAGTACAGATATAGGGCTGTGTATCGGTAAGAATCTCACAGTACGATGCGTATCACGATACTGTTGACGCGATGCAATATGTTGCGCTACATTGCTATACCGTGAACTCGGGACAGTATATTGGGGTATATCCACTTTTAGGAATAAAATAGGATATCATTTTAGGAAAGCTGCTACTGAGAACACACCACCATATGCAAAAATGTTTGGCGTGCCCATATGCAACACTCTTAAAGGCGGGGTGCATGATTTTTGAAAAACACTTTGGAAAAGGTAGTCGGGCTGACTACCAAAACACACTTGTAGCCTATCAGCAGTAAGGGGTGTGCATACTAACCAACATCGTTGCCTGGGTTGCCTATGTGTTTGGCCGGTCTATCAAAAAAAGGTCCAGATTTATTGGGGTAGGGGTGTGTTTGTTTAGGTGATTTCAAATGTCAACATTGGCTTTCAGAGATCATGCACCCCACCTTTAATTCTGCTGAGTATTTTTAACCCAATAAATATTGGACAAAACACGTGTTGGGTTATTAAATAAACCTATGCTGGGTTGATTCAACGCAATGCTGGGTAGTTGAGTTAACAACAACCAAGAATAGGATTATTTAATACCCAACATGTATTCTGTTCAATATTTACCCAGAATTAAGTCTGTACTTCCAGTCACTGTTTAAAGTAGCATAGTTCACCTAAAAATGTAAATTCTGTCATCATTTTGTCATCCTCATGTTGTTCTAAACCTGTATGAATTTCTTTTTTCTGATGAACACAAAAGAAGATATTAAATGATGGTAAGCACAAAGCTGCCGTAACCACTGACTTCCATAGTAAAAAAAGGTTCTTCATCATTTATCACAATACTTCCATAATATTTGTATTTCTACTATGGAAATCAATGGTTACGTCAGCTGTGTGCTTACCATCGTTTATCAAAATATCTTCTTTTTTGTGTTCATCAAATTAAAAACTCATACCGGTTTGAGGATAAGTAAAATGATGACCAAATTTTCAGTTTTTGATTAACTATCCCCTTAGGTTCAGAGACAAGAACAATGCTATCTAGCCAAACAAAACAACTACCATTAAAACGATCGATATTGGATTTTTGAGAATCAATACAGTATTTCCCACACAAAATATCACATGTGTCGATATTTCCTTACACCTAGGATGAGGCTGCATAAGATTGGATTTAAACTGAGTTAAGGTGCTAATAGTGTCGGTTCTCACCATCAGAGGACAATTGGAGCTATAATAAGCTATTGATTGCAGAGTTATACACATGCACACAATTGTCAATTCATTGGCTGGCATTACGTGCAAGAGGCGAATGATTCAGATAGTGCTGAATCATTTTTGACATTCTCATGATAATTTCCCTTTAAACCACATTTGGAATAACGGCCAATGGAATCAGCCTGAATTACTGTCTTTTAGGCAGTTTTTAATAAATTCCCTTGCAAATTTATATGGGTAATATGTGGGTTTCTCTAGATCTCATCCTTTAAAAGATCATTCTATTGGTCACCTTTAACCCAGAGAAGGTATAATATGTCACCCTAGAGATTTTATGAAAATTACTTCGGCTGCAAAGCTAACTCTGTATTGTTAACTGTGTTAACTGATGCTAATGCAGCGCTATGATTCTGTGCAATAATGTTGCTGCTTTTGTCAAATAAACAGTTTAATAGTGTCAACAATTGTTATGATGGACACATTGATGTAGTGTTTGTGAGATTTTGTGCTAATGCTACAACTCCATGGTGTGTAATCTTGTGTTCATGTGTGTGTAAAGTGCTATTTTTGAAGTCTGTGGATTGTGTTCAATTTTTCGGTTCATTGAAGTGCCGCATTAGAGTCACAATTAAGTTTGCTGTTACAGTATTGTTCAAAATAATAGCAGTACAATGTGACTAACCAGAATAATCAAGGTTTTTAGTATATTTTTTTTATTGCTACGTGGCAAACAAGTTACCAGTAGGTTCAGTAGATTCTCAGAAAACAAATGAGACCCAGCATTCATGATATGCACGCTCTTAAGGCTGTGCAATTGGGCAATTAATTGAATTAGTTGAAAGGGGTGTGTTCAAAAAAATAGCAGTGTGGCATTCAATCACTGAGGTCATCAATTTTGTGAAGAAACAGATGTGAATCAGGTGGCCCCTATTTAAGGATGAAGCCAACACTTGTTGAACATGCATTTGAAAGCCGAGAAAAATGGGTCGTTCAAGACATTGTTCAGAAGAACAGCGTACTTAAAAAGTTGATTGGAGAGGGGAAAACCTATAAAGAGGGGCAAAAAATGATAGGCTGTTGAGCTAAAATGATCTCCAATGCCTTAAAATGGAGAGCAAAACCAGAGAGACGTGGGAGAAAACGGAAGACAACCATCAAAATGGATAGAAGAATAACCAGAATGGCAAAGGCTCAGCCAATGATCACCTCCAGGATGATCAAAGACAGTCTGGAGTTACCTGTAAGTACTGTGACAGTTAGAAGACGTCTGTGTGAAACTAATCTATTTTCAAGAATCCCCCGCAAAGTCCCTCTGTTAAAAAAAAGGCATGTGCAGAAGAGGTTACAATTTGCCAAAGAACACATCAACTGGCCTAAAGAGAAATGGAGGAACATTTTGTGGACTGATGAGAGTAAAATTGTTCTTTTTGGGTCCAAGGGCCACAGGCAGTTTGTGAGACGACCCCCAAACTCTGAATTCAAGCCACAGTACACAGTGAAGACAGTGAAGCATGGAGCATGATATGGGCATGTTTCTCCTACTATGGTGTTGGGCCTATTTATCGCATACCAGGGATCATGGATCAGTTTGCATATGTTAAAATACTTGAAGAGGTCATGTTGACCTATGCTGAATAGGACATGCCCTTGAAATGGTTGTTTCAACAAGACAATGACCCAAAAAACACTAGTAAACGGGCAAAGTCTTGGTTCCAAACCAACAAAATTAATGTTATGGAGTGGCAAGCCCAATCTCCAGACCTTAATCCAATTGAGAACTTGTGGGGTGATATCAAAAATGCTGTTTCTGAAGCAAAACCAAGAAATGTGAATGAATTGTGGAATGTTGTTAAAGAATCATGGAGTGGAATAACAGCTGAGAGGTGCCACAAGTTGGTTGACTCCATGCCACACAGATGTCAAGCAGTTTTAAAAAACTGTGGTCATACAACTAAATATTAGTTTAGTGATTCACAGGATTGCTAAATCCCAGAAAAAAAAATGTTTGTACAAAATAGTTTTGAGTTTGTACAGTCAAAGGTAGACACTGCTATTTTTTTGAACACACCCCTTTCAACTAATTGCCCAATTGCACAGCCTTAAGAGCGTGCATATCATGAATGCTGGGTCTTGTTTGTTTTCTGAGAATCTACTGAACCTACTGGTAACTTGTTTGCCACGTAGCAATAAAAAAATATACTAAAAACCTTGATTATTCTGGTTAGTCACATTGTACTGCTATTATTTTGAACAAGACTGTATAATGACAATCAGCATGTGTACTGCATGTTGCATTTACACAATAAATACCAGCAGTCTTACAGCCTTCATAAATAATTTGCAAGTATCAAGAAGGCATCTGTAGAGTTTCACTGTACATCTTCTTTTGTATTATAAAATTTCTGAGTCAGGGCCCAGAGCATTTTTTCCTGCGGATAAGTAATCATTTCTTATGCTGTGTTTACACCAGCCACGGTAGAGGCGTCAAGCGCGAGTTATTTCAATGTGAAGTCAATGTGAAGACGTGTTGAAGCGTGTAGCAAACCTCACTACATTTTAATAACAGCTGATTGAGGCGGCCAAATATGGACCAGATTCCGGTTAGAGAATCAGGAGAGGAGGAAAGTCTTTAGAATGAGACATTTATTGATGGTCCAACATCTGTGTATGCTGCTCATATCAATGTAATGTAATGTAATGGTCTACAAAGAAACAAAGAACATAATTACAAATAATAACCATTCTCAGATTAATATTACCTAACAAAATATAAACCATAACACTAAATAGTATTATCAGTAGACATATATAAACACAAATATATTTAACAGAAATGTTCCTGAGACAATATGCTCAACAATACCATTAAAGGACACGTAATGGGTGCTTATAGTATAAATTAAATAACTAAACATGTTTGTGACCGTAACATGTAGCGCTAGCATTACAATAATGACTTAGCAGAAACATCGCGGCAAAATTGCGGCCGCTAATAACCGATTATACTGATCAATATAAACATTACAATGGACATAATCTAAATATAACATAACATGTAATGTCATACAACTCTCTTCAACTTACTTGTATGATATGTACACATTACAGAACCTTAACAGCAGCATATATAAAGATTGACAGCCGTCTTTACCGGTGTGCAACACTGAAAAACGTTCCCTCTAGGAAACATCTAAAGAACATTAGTTCCCAGTTAGTACATTGACTTTCTGACACAGCCGCCCCCAATTATCTGTCAAGATAATTGAACACTCTAAGAAAGTCTGTTGGTGGAGCTCATGTCATTTTCCTCAAGGTGAGGCAGAGGGATTAATCGCACAACTGGGCGAGTATAAACTTTGTCCTTAACATTGACCCTGGCAATACGGATTCTACCATCAGCTCCAGGTAAGGTCTCTGTAACTGTTCCTACAGGCCAGAGTGAACGTGGAAGCGATGGGTCGACAACAAGTACGACTTGCCCTACTTTCAGTTCTATGCCATCTGTCTTCCACTTGGGACGTCCCTGCATACCTGGGAGGTATTGACGAATAAAGGCAGCCCAGAAACAATCAGCCAGCACCTGGCTATGACGCCATCTCCGTCTTCCAAGCAGGTTGTTAGGGTCATACAAAACCTGAGGTAGAGACGCATCTCGACGACCCATAAGTAGTAAGTTCGGAGTCACAGGGTCTACGTCAGCAATATCCGAGGATACGTAACCGAGTGGCTTGGAGTTCAAGATGCCTTCAACTTCTACCAGTAGGGTCTGAAGTACTGGTTCCGGCACGGACTGCTCTCGGAGGATCACACGTAGTGCTGCTTTAACTGATTTTATCTCGCGCTCCCAGGTACCCCCAAAGTGAGGAGCAATCGGTGGGTTATGGCGAAATCGGATTTTCTGCTCTGCTAGCTGTTCCTGTAGTGTTGCAGACATAGACTCAAAGGACTCCCTTAACTCCCGATCACCTCCAACGAAGTTGGTGCCATTGTCGCACAACAGTTCCATAGGCTTGCCACGGCGGGCTATGAAACGCCGCAGAGAGAGCAGAAAAGCATCACTGTCCATATGCTCCAATAGATCCAGATGCACACACCGTGTCGTTAGACATTTGTAGATAATCCCCCACCTTTTCTCTTGGCGGCGTCCAATTTTGACTGCGAATGGACCAAAGCAGTCTACACCAGTAGAATAAAAAGGTGGCTTGTACAGATTTAACCTGCAGGGGGGTAGATCCGCCAAACGTGGGGTTTGAGGCTTGGCCCGCCACAACTGACAGTCTCGACAAGTATGCTGGTGTTTACGAACTGCTTCTCGGCCTCGAAGTACCCAATACTGACGGCGCAGTTCTGCTAGAACCCTTTCTGAGCCAGGGTGAAGGAGTCGTTGATCTGTCTCCTTTATCAGCAACTTAGTGATATGATGGCTAGGGTCTAACACAATTGGGTGTATGGCCTCTAAATCAAGTTCGCTAGCACGTCGTAGCCGTCCACCGACTCTAACAAGACCAGTGGCATCATCATATTCAGGGGCAAGTGAGCCTAAGCGACTGTTATGTGGAATAGGATGTCCAGCCTTCAAAGCTCTAACCTCAATAGGAAAGGAGTCTATTTGAGCTTGTGACAGAAGCAGCCTTTCCGCTTTAATATATTCGGAAGCCTCCATAGAAGAGTCAGTGTTGGTGCTAGCCGCCCCATGCAGGGATCTGACTGTGGCCTTAACGAGCTCTTGCCATGTGTGGAATTGGCTTGGATCTGAAGGAAGCGAACTATTAGGTGCTGAAACAGATCCCACAAAGACAGATTTCTTTAGTTCACTGCTGTCAGGTTCACATTCACATTTAGGCATTGATGGCCATTGGTCAGACGGCTGAACAAGGAAGGCTGGACCGGAGCTCCACTGATGTGGGCCTGCTAAGTCGGTAAGTGTAAGACCCCGTGTAATGTGGTCGGCAGGGTTGTTACGCGAATCCACGTACCTCCATTCAGCCATCTCTGTTAGAGTCTGGATCTCTGCGACGCGCGTTCCTACAAACACTTTGTAGTGGCAAGATTCGGATGTCAACCAGTACAACACAGTGGTAGAGTCAGACCAGAAAGTGACCTTATGGATGGGTAGGGTCAACTCTGTTTGGAGCACCTTCGCCAACTGTGCACCGGTAAGGGCAGCACACAGCTCCAAACGAGGCATAGACAGGCATTTTCGAGGTGCCACTCTAGACCTGGCTAAGACGAAGGTAAGAATAACTTGTCCTTGATGGTCTGTGGTGCGTAAGTATGCCACCGAACCGTATGCCCTTTCCGACGCATCACTAAAGACATGAAGCTCTCGGGTGACAGAAGGGTGGTCAGCTGAGACTGGGGTGTATGCTCGAGGGAACTGAAGCTTTGCAAGAGTTGGGAGTTCTCCTACCCAGGTAAGCCACTTCTCTCTCAAAGGTAATGGTTCTATGGGGTCGTCCCAACCGAGGTTGTGCTTCCAGAGGTCTTGGATAATAACCTTGGCCCTTGTAGTGAAAGGGGTAATGAACCCCAAAGGGTCATACTGACTGGCCAAAGTTTTATATATGTTCCTCATGGTAGGCTCAACAGTTTCCACAGAACGTAAATTGTACCCCAAGGTGTCACTTATGCAATTCCACCGCAGACCAAGAGTGAGTTCCTGAAGGTCAGTACTGCTTTGGGCTAACCAACGTTCGCTATTCGCTGACCTGGCTTCTGGAGGTAGGTGTTGGGTTACCGTTGGCACATTGCACGCCCACTGTCTAATCTCAAAGCCCCCTTCAGAAAGGAGTTGGCGCAACCCATCCACTATCTCTTTAGCTTCACTTGTCGATGGTACACTGTGAAGGCAGTTATCGACGTAGAATGAATGCTCCACAATATCCACTAAGTTGGCCATAGCATCTTTATGTGCTTGGACGTGATGTTGAAGGGCATGAATTGCGCAACAGGGGCTGCAGGTGGTGCCGAACGGAAGAACCTGCCACTCATATATATCAGGTTCTGCCTCCCTGCACATGTCTCTCCAAAGGAAACGCAATACGGATTTGTCCCCAGGCAGCAAACGGACTTGGTGGAACATACCTTTGATGTCCCCACTGATAGCAACGGTGTGTTGGCGAAATCTCAGGAGGACACCTAGTAAGGATGGTCCCAACGTTGGCCCTGGTAGCAGCTGTTCATTTAAGGACTGTCCCTGATGTTGGAAGGAGCAGTTGAAGACAATTCTGTCTTTACCATTGTGTTGCACCATGTGGTGCGGAATGAACCAAGACTCTGCACTTTGGTCTGCTTCCTCTGCAGTTATCTTAGACACATACCCGGCTGACTCCAACTTAGTGATCTCATTGCAGTAAACTTTAGCCTTCTCAGGATCCCGTGCCAGTCTGCGTTCAATACGGCGTAAACTAGGAAGAACAGCGGTTTTATCTGCATGGAGTAAGTTTAGGGGGGTTCGTCTCAGCAGTGGTGTAGCATAACGTTGCATACCATCCACTGTCACACTGATGGTAGCATTCTGCAGTAAAGTGTAAGCCTCTTTGTCCTGTTTGGACCTTGTAACCATCTTGGTATTGTATGGAAGAGTGTCAACTTGCCAGAGTCTTTCCACATGCTGGATCAGATCGTCACGATTTGGAACTGTCGTAATGTGAAGACACTGCTGACTTCCACATGAGGGCTGCATGGGACTCATCGGGCCTTGGAGAGACCATCCTAACGGTGTATGAACAGCAATGGGTCCTCCTATGGGGCCTTTACAAATGGGCTGAACTGGTGTCAGGAGATGCGGCATGTCAGACCCGATAAGAAGCAGCGGTTTCACTTTGTCCATAGGAGGCAGGGGAAGGTCCTTTAGGTGTCGATAAGCCTTCTGGAGAGCAGCCACTGGGTAGTTGTGCTCTGCTAGACACAAACCGGTGGCAGTGAATGCATTATGTATAGCAAATTTCTTCATTGGCTTGGATACTGATGACACCTCAAAAGACACAGATGACCCGTTAAGTTCTGTGTGACACTGGTGAATTGTCTGCAATGGGAGCAATTCTGGAGTACCAGTTAACTTGAGCTGCTCCATTACTGGCTGAAGCACTATCGTTCTCTCAGACCCGTCATCAAGAACTGCGTGGGTTTCCATAGTTCGTCGACCATTGTGAAGAAGGACTTTGACTACTTTCAACATAACCTTGGGTGAACGGTTAGGACGGTCAAAGTATATTCTGGTTGGTGGCAGACTGACCATGAGCACGGCCCTGGAAGTATCATTGAAAGAATCATGCAGAATGGTGAGATGTAACTCTTTACAAACACCACATGGACGCTTGAGGTTGCAGACCTCCACTGCATGATTTCGACCACACCTCCAGCAGCGCTTTCCCTCTTTAATCCAAGCGATAACTTGAGCTGCAGTAAGTTTCTTAAACTGTTCACAGGCATTTAGGTAATGGTCCCTACTATCACAATGAGGACAATATGGCATGGGCTTTGACTTTGAGCTAGACTTCTGTGTTGCAGCATCAGGACCCTTCGTACCTCTCTCACTGGTCAAGAGAACAGGTGTAAATCTCTCTTTTGGACGAGCGAAAGTCGTGGATTTAGCATAGGACTTGGGTGTGTCACAATGGAACAGTGCTGCAGCTCGGCTGGAAATTCGCTTCGCTTGGGATTTAATCTCGAGCCAAACAGCCAGATCTGGAAGTGTATAGGTTTTGTCTGTGCCTGTCTGGAGAATACCTTTGCTTAGACAGTATTCAACAAAGCCATCACGATAGGCAGGTGGCAACTTGCTGAGCAGACGATCCACATGAGAGCCACACATAAGCTCATAACCGTTCTGGCCTTCAAGAGTCCTCAGCATACCTACCATCGATTGTACCGATAAGGCAAAGGAATCAAAAGCATTAGCATCGCCCAGTCTTAGTGGTGGACTGTTCATGATAGCACCCAGCTCTGACTGCACAAGTTGTCTTGGCTGTCCATACTTGTCCTGAAGTGCCTGCAACGCAGCAGAGTATGGATGTGAATGATACATGTAGGCTTTAGCCAGCTGCTGAGCACTAGGAAGTTTCAAATGGCTTAATAAGACATGGTATTTGTACTGCTCACTAAGATAGCTGTGACTACTTAACAAATTGTCCAGTCCTAATTTTAACAAGGCGAAGTCACTCTCATTACCACTTTCAAACACTGGTAGCTTAGGTTGTGGAATGCCATAAGCAGAAGCAAACAGTAACTCTGTATCAGGGTATGCAGAATGTGCATAGGGAAGACGCGGCAATGAGGGTGGCTGAGTAAAGCTAGAATTAGGTGGCCTGGCTGATGCCTGCTGGCTGGTAAATGGAGGTTGCAGCTGACGGGCATATGTAGTCACTGGAGGGGGAAATGTCTGCGGTATCACATATGGACGTGTAGACATCGGCAGTGCAGCAGTGGTAGACTGCTGTGGCACAGATGGCATGCTCATACTCAAGGAGTGTGCAGTAGTGGACATAACGGTGGCTACTGAGAGAGGTTGAGGTACCACATACGATGATGACATCACAGAGCGTAATGGCGCAGTTATGTTGGGAGTCTGAGATACTGCAGAGACTGACACTGATTGTGGTAAGTGAAGCACTGGAGGAAAGGAAACATTCACGGATTCAATGGTAGGTAATGTCTGCTCCGGTGGTCTTAGTGACGGCTGCGAGTCATCATCCAGCAGTATCTGATCAGCTGAGGAAGGCTGCATAGCTGAAGTCATTACTGATGACTGAGGAAAGGGCTGCAAAGAGCTATGTGATGGACTCATGACTGGACTACTCTGATTGTATTGAGATGGAGGTAAAGGGCTGGCTGAGGAGCTTGAAGGCACCGGGGTGGCTGAACCAGAGTCTATAGAAAGCATAGAAGATACAAGCTTCGCTACCTCTAATTCAGTCTCTGCTTGTTGCAGTTTTCGTTGTCTCTCTAGGTGTTTGGACAAAGCCTCCTTAGCTGCTAGAGCCTCCTCCTGAACACGCTGAGCTTCCTTAGCTTGTGTCTGCAGCCGCTGATATTCCATGTCAACGAGTGAGTCCTCCTGTATTTGCTGCTTAAGACTATCAAACTGTCTCTGTTTAATCTTCTCCTCCAAAACGGCGGTCTGGACACTTGAGAGTTCTGGTGGAAGATAAACGCCAGTGGAGGTAATAGAACGCCTACTGGTCCGGGAATGAGAGCTGTTACCGCTATGAGACGTTTTCCTCGAGCTGCTTCTAGGTTGACTGGAACCTGGCAATGAAGCTTTAGGAGGATGGTCTGCTGCTGGTGGGTAATCAACCTCATAATCGGCCAGGTGAGACGGCAAATTAGTCTTACGGCGAGGTCTATCCATTGTCTCTGTGTCACTTACTGTTGGGTCCATACTGGTTTGATGTTGCTCTCAATCCGGCTCGAAGGACCAAATTAATGTAGCAAACCTCACTACATTTTAATAACAGCTGATTGAGGCGGCCAAATATGGACCAGATTCCGGTTAGAGAATCAGGAGAGGAGGAAAGTCTTTAGAATGAGACATTTATTGATGGTCCAACATCTGTGTATGCTGCTCATATCAATGTAATGTAATGTAATGGTCTACAAAGAAACAAAGAACATAATTACAAATAATAACCATTCTCAGATTAATATTACCTAACAAAATATAAACCATAACACTAAATAGTATTATCAGTAGACATATATAAACACAAATATATTTAACAGAAATGTTCCTGAGACAATATGCTCAACAATACCATTAAAGGACACGTAATGGGTGCTTATAGTATAAATTAAATAACTAAACATGTTTGTGACCGTAACATGTAGCGCTAGCATTACAATAATGACTTAGCAGAAACATCGCGGCAAAATTGCGGCCGCTAATAACCGATTATACTGATCAATATAAACATTACAATGGACATAATCTAAATATAACATAACATGTAATGTCATACAACTCTCTTCAACTTACTTGTATGATATGTACACATTACAGAACCTTAACAGCAGCATATATAAAGATTGACAGCCGTCTTTACCGGTGTGCAACACTGAAAAACGTTCCCTCTAGGAAACATCTAAAGAACATTAGTTCCCAGTTAGTACATTGACTTTCTGACAAAGCGTGTCTGGAGGTCTCACGGCGTGAATGCGGTGTTTAGTGCGGCGCGGTACATGCAATTCCGCTGCGAATTGAGCGTTGCCGCAGCAAACGTGCAAGTAAAAAATTTGATCTTTGGCGGAAAAACGTGCCGCGTTAACCAATCAGGAGCTTGCTGTAGTAGTGTCGTGATTACAGAAAGCGAGCGGAGTCGCAGAAGCCCCTCCCATGACGCAAATTTCCGCGTGAATGTCTCGATGACTAGAAGTTCACGTGCGGCTTTCACGTGCGAATGAAGCGAGTGAACTCAAACTGTTCAAGCGGAAACTAGGCGCGGTAGACACGATTTTGACGCCTCAACGCGGCTGGTGTGAACCCATGTTAGGGGGCACTTTAAGGAGCAATATTTACTTAGATTTCCAACATTCACTACAATGAAGCGTCTTTCTAGACCATGTACAAAAATATCAACAGTTTACTCCTATACAGAAATACACTTTTGTGCTAAAATCTGACAATACAACTTCGGCCAGTTGACATATGTGCCGGACTGACATAGCTGCCAAGATAAAGATTCATTTTAGCTCATACTCATTCCCAACTGCATCTGATTGGATTACGGCTCACTCTCTGTAATCTTGTACACTTTATCTGGATGCTGCTCTTTACATCACTGCGAGGATATCGCCTTTCATGCGCATAAATCATTTGGGGTAAATTTATATGCCGAATTATTGTTTTTTGTCATTTCATCAATGTGATTCGACACATCAGCAGGGGATTTCGTTTGGGTGTGTGTCAAAATAGTGCATGCAATATTGGGATTGAATCAGCGGTCGGAGTAATGACTAGCACTGTTTACGGTTCCTATAATGCACACAGATGAAAGATGTAGGCTAATTAACCCCAAAGCAATTATCCTTCATTCCTCACTCATATCTTGCAAGATCCCCATCTCCACCCCTTCTCACCCACTGCATCATGCACGCCCGAAACGTTACCCAGACATCAGCTGACATTTAGGTACTCATCAACCGAAGGTTGCCCAATGGTGCGTTTTATATCACGACGACAAGATTTACACGGTCCAAATGTCAGTTGAGCTGTTGATTTTAATGGACATCATAATAATTGTTCAGCATTATGCAACACACAACACTTATTTAAGTGAAAATGTTTTCTTGGATGGTGTGATTTGGTAATTTTAGCAAATAATTTTGTTTTATTTCAATTGTGGTACATATTCAAAAGGGAATCATCCCAAATGAATGTACCTTATTTTTGCCAGTATGGTGTACTGTTTCTTTAAGACACTATTTTTCCATAGAGGAAGCATCTTTGCCTCAGTTACCCAGATGGACAGGAGGTGTTGAGTGGGTGGACCGACCATTGCCAAGCCGGTGGGCATCAAAACACAGTGTTCGGTCCAGAGCACAAACACAGAAAGTGGACATACGTTCACGGGTTAAAAACAGAGCATAGTGTTAATATGAAAAGAGCATTATTATCACCCGTGTTGTTGATCCTGTGTTTGTACACAATTACTTTTTACCGTATGTGTTCTCCTGTGCTTATGGATCAAAATCCCGTTTTTTTCTGAACATATAGCTGTGTATTTTCTATACATCTGTATGATTTCTTTGTATAAGGTCATGAGAACATCAAACACACTAAAAGCAAACCTTCATTGCATCTCTATCTTTGATGATGAAACGCTCAGTTGGGATAAATCAATACAGCTGCAAACCAATAGAACATAAAAACACACACATAGATAGAAACGTACACATACATAAATAGGAACGCACGCAAATATACACACACAATTCCAGCCGCATTCCACTCGGAGCACTAATGAATGATTTTAAGATTTTAGATTTTATTTTCACAAGATTTTATTTTCACAATATCACAATATATCAATATCACAAATTACATATGTTGCATTGCAATCACTACATTTCAATGCAGCAGATACAAATGATACTATTGTGAAAAATGGACTCCCAAGAAGCAGTAGCTTATAATGGTCTCTAAGAAGCCACCATTGTTTAGATCATTTGCCTGAATCTAATCCGGGCTGGTTTCAGAGATGTATTCCCCCATCAACAACGTCTTGGTTACTGTTGCTATGCGCGGTGCAATGCTGCCGTTTCAGCTATAGCCTAAAAGGAAATTAGAGAGACACTGGACTCTTAAAAGAGTAATCTATATTGCGGGCAAACAAAAAGCTACATGAACGCATTTCTGTAAAAGCCTCTTTATTTAATACCTGTATTTGACTTGTAATTGTGATACATCTCCCCTATGCATTATGTTTTTAGATGTCCAGTTACAGCTGCACTTTATGATGAAACATTTGAATTTGAAACCATTTTAAGTGTTCAGATGCAAAAGCTGCTAAACTTCACCTCAGTAAAAAAAAATTGATGATTGACATAATGTATTATATGTTCGTCCAATACCTTTCCTTTAAATCCGATTAATCCCAGCCTCGTGACATTCAGAAATACCGGTTTGTTGGCAGAATCCACTAAATGCCATGTCGATTTGTGCACTTGTCATCTAAGTGCATGAAAGATGAATTAGATGAATGACAACATGCAAAACGACGGTGAATTAAACACCTTGAGAGCCTTGTGACTACTTGGATCTGAATACAAACCATTTGTGGAAGTCAAATGAATCACAGCGCTCACTAATGTGTGGCTCAGTTTCTTCATTTTTACATTCTGACTGTCATTATTTCCAGTGTTTCTAGCTACATCTTTACTGATTTTTATCGTTTACAATGTCTTGTCCAAAGAAGTGGATTTTGTATTAGGATTTTTTCGCAACAAAAGCTTGCATGCACTTAGAGGGTTTTGCAGCGAAAGACAAATTTATTGAATAACAATGAAATGAAAAAGTGACATTTGTGAACATAAGGCATTTCAATTACTGACAAATAACCTTTTTATTGCCATTAAAGTGAAATGACATAAAATACAAAAAAACATGTCAGACGCACATAGAGGGTTTTGCATCTGAACTCCACAGTTGTTTGCACACCATGTATCATTCGTTAGGAATGGCCTGTATGCTAAACTCATACCACAATAGTTATTCAGGAAATTTTAATTTTTTTCTACCCTGGAATAATGGCAATTTATATTCCATTGAATAAAAAGCAGTATATTCTGACTGTATGAGACACGTTTAAAAAACATGGATGAAATAGCTGATATACACACTAAAAAGATGTTTTTAATACAGTGTTGAATCAATAAGGGACAAATTAACCTAGAAGAACTTGCAGAAGTTGTTTCTCTTCCTGCTGCATTTTTTTTACAGTGTGGGTCAATCAACCCAGTATTTTTGGTTGGAACAATCCAGAATATGTTTAATTACATCCCAACAGCTGGGTTTGTCCATATTTTACCCAACAATAGGTTGAAAAGACCCAGCAGGGTTTTTTTCAGGGTGTAGCGGCACAAATAGAGGACACATTTCTACAGTAACATAATGTACAGTCACATCATAAACCAAAAATTGCACTTATTTAAACCAAAGCACTGTGCAAAGATTTGAATTAATGTATGTTTAAAATATCTATAGCATTTATATTTGATTTCATGAAAGAAATTATTAAAAGGGGTGGTGAATTTGTATATTTTATTGTTTTATACTGTTGTCTGATGTCTACTTATGATGTTCGTGTGGTTTTTACATTCAAAAACATCAAAAGCAATAAGTAATACGTTATTTTGTAACATGGATTAGTGGCTCTCTGGAGAAAAGCTTCGTTTGAAGGGGCGGGCCTCATTGAAGACCTGGACATAAACGCCCACTGCTATGATTGGACGGCTTCATTCCCCATCATTACATGTGGGGAAATGTTTTAAAAACATTAATGTGTAAAAATAGCAGCCGAACACAAATATGTTTGAGCCACAAAAGATTCTGGGTGCTAAAAGATGATACACATAAATGACAATACGTATAGTAAAGTAGAAACAAAACTTTCAACTCGACGTGACTAAAGTACCGTATACAACACAGTAAGCGCGCATCAGAATATAAACTGCGGCTGATAAATCCTTATCACTAACTTTGTATATTTCTATTGTGCTTGTGAGGTTGCTCTTAGATACACGTAACGTTACATACCACAGTTATATGATAAAAAAGCTTTGTTGAGTGTTTGACCTTTCAAACGCAAATTGCCTAAATTACCGTATACAACACAGTAAGCGGGCATCAGAATCTAAATTGCGGCTGATAAGTCCTTCCTTATCACTAACTTTGTATATTTCTATTGTTATATTACAGTCGTATTGTTAAGTGTTGTACCTTTATTAATCGTTTAATGTTTTAAGTAAATTAAAACAGTCAAACATACGTGTTTAGACACGGATGTTACAACAGACATATCAAGCGATCTCTTCTAACAAAGCAATAGTGAAACGCAGTAACTTAAATAAAGTTAAATGTTTTACTTACTGTGTAACGTTATACTGCTTTGTCATTTTTGTCAGATCCAATACTAGTGGTGCTTTTAATCACAGTCTCTCTGCAAATCCAGCATCGACTTCCGAATCCGCGGTACACAAAGTAAACAAACTCTCCCCACGCAAGCTGGAACTTCTTCAAAAACAAACTTTATCCACGCATTCCTAATGTTATGTTCTTAGCCTCAGTTATCCAGCGTCTGTGTTCTTCCCATAGACGGTCCTTCCACAACCGAAAACTGCGTTTGCATGGTTACTCTATTATAACAGATCACCATGTCAAAATAAAAGTCTCTCAGAAAAAATTTATTTAAAAGTCATTTTGGTTACATTTGGCAATCTTTAAAACATGTTTACTGATTGTTGAGACACACGTGTGTCACGTGAAGCTGTGGGCGTGGCTACAAAAGTGGTCATTGTGTTTGGTTTGGGGAGGAGCTTCAATTCTACTCTGACGTCATATTTCTCCGAATTCCTCACTCGGTCGTTATACTGGCTTGGTGCCAAAAACTGTCATATTTCAGTAGCACAGACGTTTTTAGTTCTGAAACTTGCAGGATGTTCATTTAAGGATGATGACCTCTTATATAACAAATTATCAAGTTAAAATTGAGTATTTGATTAACCCCTCCTTTAAACTATAGATGAATCAACAATAATCAAGGGAGTTTGTATATAACTTCCCTAGATTTTATTGTAGCTTGCTGATTCACTTTGTTAAAATTACATCATTATATTGCATATATACTCTAATATATATGTTCATTTAAGGTACACTATTTCAGTGCATACTGGTTTTATTTTTATGCAGTGCAGTCGCTCTCAGCTTCTAAGTATCTGTCTGGATTCTCTCTCTTTCGTCCTCCTTTTCAGTGTCTTTTTATTTTAAGTGGAAAGAATCAGATCTCTTGGAGTCTTATGTAACCAGCCAACAACGCTGATGCCTGAAATAACTCCAACAAATCATGACGTACAGATTCCTCAGACGCTTGTACACATACAGTGCTATGAAATAAACACAAACAATGTAGACACAATCTTATGTTTAAACCTTAATATATTTCATATGCTTTCCCACTTAAAAAAATAATTTGTAAACTTTTTGATGATACTTGTTATATATCTTTATGTATAAAAATGCTAAAATCCTGAAAAGCTCATTTCTTTTAGTAATTTTGACCACAATATTTGTATAAGCACCTATATAACAACAGCGGTTAATAGCAATATTTAGCTATTTATAATTAAGATGTGTATTATTATTGAAAGCATTTTTGTAATTTTTTATTAAAAACATAATCTAATATATGATATATTCCACAGCATAAACATATAGAAATGTTCATCAATGGCAGTATTTGTGCTGACCATGTGCATTTATCACATAGGGATGATTAATATTTACACTCGTATATGTTGAGGCGTACAGGTTTGGGTTGGTTATAGCTCATATGTGATGCTGTGCCGTGATTTAGTGTTGCTTATGGCAGTATATGTAAAACACAGTGGAGCTAGTGTCAGCACTGAACATATACACCCCCTATATCTCATTTTCTATCCTCATGGCTGTCCTGCAGGGCTCCGATTACTCATTAGAGCACCGGGGAAAGATCGCTTTAATTAACACCCTCTAAATGCCACGGAGAAGAAACCCCTATCTCATACCGCATGCTATGGCACCTCTCTCGTATCCCTGTTATATAACACTGATATTTTACCCACACAACCGCATGACTCTAATAACATGGAGTCAGTAACCCGCTGTGTGCGCTTTCTTCAGCGGAAAGGATGTCAGTTGCGTTTGTAGACGACGGAAATACCATAATCATCACCCAGATGAAAGATTTACAGGTTTGACGCAGCTAACAATTACAGTGATGGATTGTTTGGCAGAAGATATTTTACGGTGTAAAACTGTTTGCCGTGCGTTGATTTTGTAGATGCGCTCCCTTGCCAGGTTGTCATTGTAAATAAGAACTGCTTCTCAATTGACTTGCATAAAGGTTAATAATAATAACACTATATAGGGCGCACGTAAAATTATGATACTTTCCAAGATTTCATCTTCTGGAGATATCCTAAGATATCCTATATTCTCTGTAGATAGGAAAATCACAAAAATTGATTGCAACAAACTCAGGCCAAATATTTATCCATCCTTAATCCATCAGTTGCAGATCAAAGTAAAGAAAACCTCATTCGTGGGGAATTAAATCGTATACATTATTAACATAAAGTGAAGAAATAAATTACTAATTGTGTTTAATTTGTAAAACTCTATTTTAATTGATGCAATTTTCATTAAGGCGCATGCAGTTTTTTACACCGCAGCAGACTACAGAAGGTCTGGTGAATGTCACTTGTCTGCAGGCACTACACCTTCTTTTTGACATGACAGATTGAAGGGGAACTGGAGAGACAGCAGACAAGTTGTCAAGTTGAGTGATATTACACAGATCATCAGAGAAAGGATGAAGGGAGAGAGAGGGGGGAGACAGAGACAGAGATAGAGACAGAAAGAAAAAGAAAGTTGCTTCTGAAGGGAGATGGATGTACGGACAGACAGAAAGACAGATAAATAGATTGAAAGTCAGCCAGATGGATGGATAGATGGACGGACAGACAGACAGTCACATAGATTAATAGGCAGCCAGATGAATGGACGGACGGACGGACAGACAGTCAGACAGACATACTGATTGATGGTCAGCCAGATGGACGGACAGATAGACAGACAGATAGATGGATGGACGGACGGACAGATAAATAGTCACCCAGATGGATGGATAGACGGACAGACAGACAAACAGATAGATTAGTCAGCCAGATGGATGGATGGATGGATGGATGGACTGATTGATAGTCAGCCTAATGGATGGACAGACAGATGGACAGACAGACAGATAGATAGTAAGCCAGATGGATGGACGGACGGACAGACAGACAGATAGATTGATAGTCAGCCACATGGATGGATGAATGGATGGACAGACAGACAGATGGACAAACAGACAGATTGATAGTTAGCCAGATGGATGGATGAATATATGAATGGACAGACAGACAGACAGACAGATTGATAGTCAGGCAGATGGATGGATGAATGGACAGACAGACAGACAGACAGATTGACAGTCAGTCAGATGGGTGGTCGGACAGACAGACAAATAGATTAGTCAGCCAGATGGATGGATGGATGGACGGATGGATGGACTGATTGATAGTCAGCCAGCCTCATGGACGGACAGACAGACGGACAGACAGACAGATAGATAGTAAGCCAGATGGATGGACGGACGGACAGACAGACAGATAGATTGATAGTCAGCCACATGGATGGATGGACGGACGGACAGATTGACAGACCGATCAATAGTCAGCCAGATGGATGGATGAATGGATGGACAGACAGACAGATGGACAAACAGACAGATTGATAGTTAGCCAGATGGATTAATGAATATACGAATGGACAGACAGACAGACAGATTGATAGTCAGGCAGATGGATGGATGAATGGACAGACAGACAGACAGAGAGATTAATAGTCAGCCAGATGGATGGTCGGACAGACTGACAGACAGACAGACAGACAGACAGATTGACAGTCAGCCAGATGGGTGGTCGGACAGACAGACAGACAGACAGACTAATAGTCAACCAGATGGATGGTCGGACGGACAGACAGACAGACAGACAGACAGATAGATTGATAGTCAGCCAGATGGATGATCAGACAGACAGACAGACAGACAGACAGATAAATTAATAGTCAGCCAGATGGATCGTCAGACACACAGACAGACACACAGACAGACAGACAGACAGATAAATAAATAGTCAGCCAGATGGATGGTCGGACACACTGACAGACAGACAGATAGATTGATTGATAGTCAGACAGATGGATGGTTGGGCAGACAGACAGACAGACAGACAGACAGATAGATAGATTGATAGTCAGCCAAATGGATGGTCAGACAGACAGACAGACAGACAGACAGATAGATAGATTAATAGTCAGCCAGATGGATGGTCAGACAGACTGACAGACAGATAGATTGATAGTCATCCAGATGGATGGTCAAACAGACAGACAGAAAGACAGATAGATTAATAGTCAGCCAGATGGATGGTCAGACAGACAGACAGACAGACAGATAGATTGATAGTCAGCCAGATGGATGGTTGGACAGACAGACAGACAGATAGATTGATAGTCAAACAGATGGATGTACGATGGACGGACAGACAGACAGACAGACAAACAGACAGATAAATTAATAGTCAGCCAGATGGATGGTCGAACAGACAGACAGACAGACAGACAGACAGACAGATAGAATAATAGTCAGCCAGATGGATGGTCAGACAGACTGACAGACAGATAGATTGATAGTCAGCCAAATGGATGGTCGGACAGACAGACAGACAGACAGACAGACAGACAGACAGATAGATTGATAGTCAGCCAGATGGATGGTTGGACAGACAGACAGACAGACAGACAGATAGATTGATAGTCAGCCAGATGGATGGTCGGACAGACAGACAGACAGACAGACAGACAGACAGACAGACAGACAGACAGACAGACAGATAGAATAATAGTCAGCCAGATGGATGGTCAGACAGACTGACAGACAGATAGATTGATAGTCAGCCAAATGGATGGTCGGACAGACAGACAGACAGACAGACAGACAGACAGACAGACAGACAGACAGATAGATTGATAGTCAGCCAGATGGATGGTTGGACAGACAGACAGACAGACAGATAGATTGATAGTCAGCCAAATGGATGGTCGGACAGACAGACAGACAGACAGACAGACAGACAGACAGATTGACAGATTGATAGTCAGACAGATGGATGATCGGACAGACAGACAGACAGACAGACAGATAGATTGATAGTCAGATGGATGGACGGACAGTCAGGCGGACGGGCGTATGGACAGACAGACAGACGGTCGGATGGACGGATGGACAAGAGACAGACAGACAGACAGATATATAGAGTACTCTTGATTGATTGGTTGATTGCAACAAAGTAACACGTGACAGATTAGTTCATCAACTCAATGTCAAAGTGTCACAACAGGAAGCAAGAGTTACAACATGGAGTTAAAGAAAAAAGAGAGAGATTAAATTATGGGAGTTGTAGAAAAGGAAGCAAACAAGGCAAAGGAACAGAGCAAGAGGCCGACACAATTGGATCTTGCTGCATTGCAGACAGCATTACCATGGAAACGGGGTGGGGGGAGAGAACGAGTAGTGTGCGAGAGGAAGAGAGCATCAGGGGCTGGAGTATTAAAGAAGAAGGGCTGGGATCACTGCAGGGCTCTCTGGTTAGGTGTCTCCTCAGTCCAGTGTATGGACTGAAGGTGTCACTATAGGCCAAATGTGGGTCACCATACAGCATCTGTGAAATCCAGGCTAAAGTCTCATAATCTTATTATGATATCAAGAGCGTTGAAGTGTAACTATATGATTTCAAACTTTGACATGAGCTTACTCAGTCAATATTAAAGATATGAAGGTTATATTTTCACAATGTGTTCTTTACATTATGTAAGATGGTTTTAAAATAATCATCACAGATAATGTGCTGTCCTTTCTATGCTATGTTTGTTTCATAGGACCATGTAATAATAAATAGCAGGTTGATTCAGTGAGTCCATCAACCTTAGAGTTTATTTTTAAGTTTGTAAATGGGTTCAGTAAAAGACGGAGGGTGACTGTTTGTCATCTGTTATGACGGTGGATCTGCCTTTCCTCAAGTCACTGGCATGTTAGAGTTTAACTTAAAAGTGTAGTTAAGAGACACAGTCTGACCTTTACTTCCCCTGCAATGATGAAGAGGATAACATGACCCTGTTTCACACCACCTTCTTTCCATTTATACACTATTTGTTCTTCACTTCCCACCTCACTGTTTGAGTGCCACACATAAATTTACACCTTATGTCTGTGATAACAGTAAGAGTTAGTGGACCTGTAGCTCAGTTGGTAGAGCACTGCATTAGCAACGCAAAGGTTGTGGATTGTAGACCTTGAATGCACCGTAAGTCGCTTTGAATAACAGTGACTAAAAATGTAAAAAAAATAATAATAATTCTCGACTTTCTCTAACTGTAAATTTAAAAGCAGATTTGCTATTGTAGTTTTAACACCTCTAAGTTAATTTGGTTATGATTGTTTTTGAGTCTAACACATTATCCCTATTTAGCAATAACTGCCTTCTTAAAAATTCTGCTTTACATTGTGACAGGTTCACTTACAATCTGTGCAAAAATGTGCTTGAACGTTGCGTCATCCATCTTTTTTTATTTTAATATTGCCTAAATATACATTTATAAAGAAACAGCAATGAAGCAGAAAACCTGCATAATATAAATAATATTACTGTTTATGTGTCACAATAGAAGGCGTGTCTAATGTCAACTATGAAATAAAATAAATTTTGAGTATATTTAATGAACATTCTTTCATCTTATGAATGTATTATGCATGTCTATTATTCACATTTGGTCTTTTATTTGTTATTATCGTGTTAGCCAATGTAACAAAAAGTAACCCTACACATGTAAATAATGGTATGTTTATCATGTCATGAACGTTGCAATGTTGAATTTAGTTAAAATATTCTGATAAGCCAAGAGGAAGATCACAGCACAAGCACATCTCAGTTCTCACAAAGATGCTTTGTCCTCGCGTCCTTCCGAGTTCGTTCTTCCAAGGATGCCTGGCAAGACCGGTCTCCACGAGAACACAGTCCATTCTTGGAATTGAGAAACGGCCACAATGTACCCATACAGCCTCTCTTCGCTCACAAAGATATTCCTGACTACAGACTTAAAAATAGAAACCCCACCCTACCACTCATCCACTGCGACCCATCTCTCTCTCTCGCTTGCTCTCTCTTGGTCGCTCTCACTGCCATCCACTCCATATCAGTCACTGTCTCTCGCTGGAGATGCACATCATCATGGAGATGTAGGGAGGAGTATATAATGTGTTACGGGAGTCTCCTGCTGAGATGAGATGTCTAATGAGTCTCGCATGCAGGCGTGAAGACTGCCGACCAGGCACGAAGCCAGTGAAGGAACATGTATTATATTCCTGACTCAAGGGCCCAAATATTCACCTATAGTGTCATATAACTGGCATACTGTGCAGTATGCATGCTGCCTACTTTATATTGCCATATCATATTGTTGTGATATCGCTTTGCGTGCAGTTTTATCCAGTTACGTACCTCAACCTTTTTGATAAAACACTATATAAATACATTTTTATTTGATTCTTTTGTCAAACAAGGCATAAAAATTGCTGATATAGTTTTTGAAAACTTGAAAAGGTAAACAATGCATAAATATGATTTGAATATACACCTAAAGGATTATTAGGAACACCTGTTCAATTTCCCATTAATGCAATGCAATTATCTAATCAACCAATCACTGGCATTTGCTTCAATGGATTTAGGGGTGTGGTCCTGGTCGAGACAATCTCCTAAACTCCAAACTGAACATCAGAATGGGAAAGAAAGGTGATTTAAGCAATTTTGAGCATGGCATGGTTGTTGGTGCCAGACGGCCCATCTGAGTATTTCACAATCTGCTCAGTTACTGGGATTCACGCACAACCATTTCTAGGGTTTACAAAGAATGGTGCGAAAAGGGAAAAACATCCAGTATGCGGCAGTCCTGTAGGCGAAAATGCCTTGTTGATGCTAAAGGGTCAGAGGAGAATGGGCCAACTGATTCAAGCTGATAGAAGAGCAACTTTGACTGAAATAACCACTCGTTACAACCGAGGTATGCAGCAAAGCATTTGTGAAGCCACAACACGCACAACTTTGAGGCAGATGGGCTACAACAGCAGAAGACCCCACTGGGTACCACTCATCTCCACTACAAACAGAAAAAAGAGGCTACAATTTGCAAGAGCTCACCAAAATTGGACAGTTGAAGACTGGAAAAATGTTGCCTGATCTGACGAGTCTCGATTTCTGTTGAGACATTCAGATGGTAAAGTCAGAATTTGGCGTAAACAGAATGAGAACATGGATCCATCATGCCTTGTTACCACTGTGCAGGCTGGTGGTGGTGGTGGTGTTATGTGTGGGGGATGTATTCTTGACACACTTTAGGCCCCTAAGTGCCAATTGGGCATCGTTTAAATGCCACGGCCTTCCAGGGGAATTGTTTCTAACCATGTCCATCCCTTTATGAACACCATGTACCCATCCTCTGATGGCTACTTCCAGCAGGTTAACCAAAAGTATTTCTGGAACCCAAACTTCTTAAAAGGTGGGCGATCACTGATATGTCTTATCTGAACGTACCCACCCTGTACCCTAAATTAGCACCCTGAAGGTGTAGGCCTGTCTGAAAGTCTTTAAGTAGTTTTATTAAACGTTCTGAGACATTCAAGTTGCATATTACCTGCTTTGTTTCTGATATCTGTTTCATATTAAGCCTCCAAATAAACCGTTTATTTTGTGCAAGCCCTCTAATGTGATTCTCCTTTGCATCAACACCATCACAGACCACCCACGCTCAGATCTTCCTGAAATATCATCCATTGATTAGTTGTGTCCTGTTGGCCGATAAGGCTGTATTTTTAGCCCTAGGTAATCTAAAATGTCTGTTCCCTGTGATATCTGTCTAAGGAGAGCGAGCTGTTGCCACAGAGACCAGACAGAAAGATGCGTCTCAGGCGCACAGGGCATTTCCCTTTATAGAGACGCGATGGGCAGCTCACATTACAACACGAATGCGGTCCACCGTAGCCGCAGGTGGAAACCAGTTTGGTGCGGGGGTTGCAGTGCTTGCATGTCTCTGTTAGCAGGTGGATCATCTTTATCTGCCATGAGAATGTCACGGTCGTGCCGGACTTACGCAGACATGTTGAATCTTTTTAACACCTCTTGCCCCTGCTCTAACCAAGCCATCTCTCTCTCTCTCTCTCTGTTTCTCTCTGAGATGGACCCTTTAATATTTCATCAAAGTGTCCCAAAGGACAGACTCTCCCGCTGTTCTGGTATTTACCGTGAGACGAAAGGCTTGTGGGTAAAACAGACCGCGGAGGCGTTTGGGTACAGGAGAAGAGCTACAGAATGACACGTAACCATGAAGAAATATAGACCAAATCTGAGCCATTTATAGATGGATAACGTGTATAAAAGCATCTTGCAACCCTGAGCATATGTTGCTTAAGATGCGGGGAACAATAATGGGAAGGAAAAGTCTTAAAATATTGGAAAAAAACATCTCAGTCTGCAGAGATCTGTTGAGATAATAAAGAAATCTTCCCAGACAGCAGACGACTCCTCGGATCTGCATCGATTCGCACAGGAGCTGCTGACTTTGGTGCCGGTGTCGTCTGGGTTGCTTATGATTCTTCATGATTTTTGTAGGGATCACGTGCTAGTGTAAAATACTCACTGACATACATACATCTTTGAGAATCAATAGAGTGTGAGTTCAGTGCCCACTGCCAAAACAGATGCCACACTGTCCTGTCCATAGGGTTCCATGTGTCACAGACCAATGAATGTTTTTCGCAGCCAGCCATTTATTTGGTCTGTTCTGAAATGTCGTCTATTGTATTTCCCAAACATCTTGTGGTAGTGTCTGTGGTTACTTGCTGAATTTTTGGCAATCACACACAGTTCATGTTAAACCGAACACTCTGTGAATGTTGTGCATCTTCTCTGTGTTCCTATAGTCCACACTGTTCATGTTCTGACTGTATTTTTAGAAAGATGTTCGCTTTCTGTCTCTTTCTCTCTCTGTCTCTCTCTCTCTCTCTCGCTCTCTTTGGCTCTCATTCTACAAAATGTAAAAACATTCAGTGAAAAATAGCATTGGTATCTTTAATATTGACTGATTAAGGTTATGTCAAACATTGAAATCAAACTTTGATGCTTCAAATCTCAGGATTTCACACACATGATATACATTTATGCATTTGGGAGATGCCTTTATAGGGACCATGCATGCATATTATACATTTTCCCTTGACTTTGGTATTGGCAACGCTCTACCAAGTAAGGAACAAGAACAACAATTTAAATGTTAATTTGATTGATGACTCATTCTGTAAGGGCCGTTTAACTTGTGTGAAATGCTTTGATTCTTATTCCCAGAAGACTTGATGTTTATAACCCTGAACAAAATATATATACTTATTTCTAATTGGTCAGTAATGACCAATTATTTGTACAAAACATTTGTACAAAAAAATGGTGCCAAATAGCACTTAAAGTTTGTAATCATAGGGGGACGATTTTAAGTGCCATATATCACCTATAAAGAACCTGAAGTGGTGATATAGTACCACTATAACATCATCTATGGTTCTACAGAGCACAGTATGGTGCTACACAGGTGCTATATGGCACTTAAAGGCATTCTAAGCGAATCTGCGAGACGTTAGTTTTTGTTGACGTTTGAATTGTTTTCAAACAGACGGAGCGTAGCTAACTCCTCCCCCTCCCTTCCGTGCTTTCATGAACGCACCCAACCCCCACCCCCATATCCTTTTTGTCGTTTATTGGCTGGAACACTTTGTTTTGTTTTGTGGTGCTAGGTTTGGTCACTATGTTGATATTGCCGTTTGTGAAGCCTGGGCTGTCTACAGAGATCGCGTTTTTTTACAGTTTGATCAGCGGACAGGCAGCAAGCAGATAGTGAGGAGATGTTTGCTGTATGTAACAAAAAATGTTTTATGGTCTAAAATGCGTCAATTCGCTTAGAGCGCCTTTAACATGGTTCCCCTATGATTCAATGGGAAATTTTGAGAAAAACAAATGTTCTCACTTTTTTTCAGAGTGTAGAAGTTTCCCTTCAGATGAAAAAATTATGGAATGAGAGTATTTAAATAAATCACGCAATACGATTTTATTTACTAAGGTTTGCACTCATTAATTTACTGGTATTTGCACTATTATTAAATGCCTAAGGGGTTCTGCACACCAAAACTTTTAAACGTGGCTGAAAACGCCTGGAGGACGCTAAATGCCAGCTGTTTTATCAACTGAGCGCTAGCTTTCTTCAGCCAAGCGCTTTGGTAGCTGTGATACTTGAGCTGTGAGCCGGTTGGTTGTTGTGTTACCTCCACTGTGATTGGACGGCCGTGTGACAACTGACATTGACCAGCGGAGCTTTTCACCCAAAGTTGAATCTCTTTCGACTGTTGACGCTCAATGCTGAGAAAAACCGTGAAAAATACGCTAGCTGTCGGTTATTTGAAAAACGCTGAATAAATTGAAAACACGCACCAGCCGTTGGTGTAAAACTTTGGTGTGCACGCCCCCTAAAATCCTACGCTCACTGGACCTTTAACCTGCACTTTATTCGTAAATCACCCACAGAAATTACCCTCCCATTGGCGCATTGAAATTGCATTGGAATCTGTCCAATAATGTTGAAAAAAAGGCAAATTTACAATCAACACCAATCAACATCAAGTCCATGTCTCTCTAGTCACTATCGGGGTGATGCAAGAAAACAGGTTCTTATAAACCATTCAGGGTTTATTTTGTGACAATGATTAACTTAACTGTGCATTATTTAAATCTCGTCAAAATGAGAATGCTGCCCTAAAAGTAGCCTTCCAAACCTGTAATTATTTTATTGTCGAAGCATGACAGTATTGGGTGTACCGTGCATATATCATAGCGCTTGTCTCTCAGCTCAGGGTTTTATTTGCTCCTTCCAGATCTAGGAGGCATCAGTTTCTGTCAGCATGTTACCTTTGAGATCCTCTGACTGATATACACTGATAGCATGCAGTACTGTGTTTATCTCTAAGGGCCGATTCACACCGGCTGCGTGGCGTGTCAGTATATATCAGGACCACAGTATATACTTGCTAATGGATATTGCACTTTATAACTCTCGACTGGCTTGCGCACACAGCAGTCTCTAAACGTATTTAAAATCAGAGGCTTCGGTTTTGAAAGTTAAATTTAGCTTGTTTATTATCACCTACGGTATTTTTGATGATGTTCCACATCCATTGTTTTTATATCCAATTTGGCTCCATATTTGGTTCTCGGGGATAAAGCAGAAACATCTGATTAATCATTAACTTCGTCTGGACGAATCGGTTATTCGTCTAAATTCAGCCGCTGTAAACAGTCATGCTGTGCATGCGTGCAGTTGAGTTTACATTACCACCTGAGTTAATGACGGTTGGTATGAAAAATGACCGGACTATATAAGCTTAGCTGTCTTTTTTATAAACACTTAAACGGTTTGCTTTTACAATGCATAATATTTAGTAGTTTTTGTCAGTGTTATAAGTTTTTCCCCCTGCTTGCAGATGGAGGAACCAAAAAGCTACGAAGCACCATCAGGCGGAGTACAGAGACGGGTATAGCGGTGGAGATGAGGAACCGCGTCACACGACAGGGCAGCAAGGATTCGACGGATGGCAGCACCAACAGCAACAGCTCTGATGGAACGTGAGTGACGTGTGCATGTTTTACAAAGTGTTATATAAAGTATTATATTCAACCCAGCCTGTGAAAACCAAGCTAAAGACGGTTTTCTAAATAAAATTATCTTACATAATGTAACATTCTGTGAAAATATAACCTTGATATATTTAAAATTGACTGATGTCAGAGATTGAAATTGATGTGAAATCAATCATTGAAATCAAACTTTGATGCTCCAAATCTCATCATTACATTATTAAACGTTAACCTGGATTTCACAAATGAAGTGCTTTCACAAGTGATGAAAAAAGTTGTTCTCACACTCTTGTTCTTATTGCATTTATGGGGAAAACACACTTTGTATTGTGATATTAAAATGTAACTGTGCAAATGTAATTATGTAATTTTAGGTTCATCTTTCCTACCACTCGTCTGGGCCCTGAGAGCCAATTTAGTGACTTCCTGGATGGCCTTGGCCCCGCCCAGATAGTAGGACGGCAGACATTGGCCACACCTCCAATGGGTAAGATTCTGCCTGTGTTTGGCTTTGAATACTTTAGCAATCCAATTATTTATATAGAAGGTTTCATCGGACGCATGTGTGATGACGCAATTACGCTTTTGGTCGGAACTTTGGTTTCTGTTTGTTTATTGGTCTGACTAGTTGCTAAACTGAACTCTTGAACAAATACCTCAATGTAAATAACTGTTTTGGTTTCTTAGGTAATCTAGGTGTTGTTTATTTTGCTTGTTATATAAATAAACTACTCTAAAGGACTTTTAGAGGACTCTTAGCGGAGTTTGCCGGAAGTTACGTGTTTTAAACGAAAAATTAAGGGGGTTGAATGAGTGCACTCAATAATGTCTACTATGATTTCGGACACCACTTTAAATGGATGTTTCCTCAGATAGTGCACTATTTAAGAGTATAGGAAACTATTTTCAATTGTTTCCCTCGTTCTTTATTAGTTATTGCTACTTTGTTTTTCTGTGCATGGTTTCAGTTAGTGGTGTGAAAAAGATTTTGGTACTCTATGTCTTGGATCTTGTGTTTTCTTTCATGAAACCTTTTACTGCGTTTGGATCCGCTCTGCTGTCTTCCATCGTTACAAAATCATATGCATACAGAAAATGTACATACTCTTAAAAATAAAAAGTGCTAGAAAGGATTCTTCGCATGCAGTGATTTAAAAAAAATCTTTGCTACTTTTTTAGTCTGAAGAATCTTTTTCTACTACAAAAGAACTTTTATATGCTTTCCATAGCTTTAGACAATTCCAAAACAGTAGTTACTCAGTGTCAATGTATTTATGTTTTTATTTAAATCTTCACACAGATCTTTTTCATATTAATCGTTTTAGTTGTTTATGCTGAGAGGAGTTGAGCTATATCTAATTTGCTCTTGAATCATCCAGTATCCAGGCAGAAACTCTTAAGACAATAACTTGCTATTTGTCTCCACCTGCTGTTAGCTGAAACCATTGCAAGATGTCCGATTTGTCTCTGTGCAGGTGATGTTTATGTTGGAGTGATGGATAGAGGAGGTCAGTTAGAGGTGGAGATCACACAGGCCCGAGGGTTGACCCCAAAACCAGGCTCAAAAAACATTCCAGGTAATTATTAAGGGCTTTCATTATATCCTATGGTGGATCTCACGCATTCTTCTATAATCTGATGTATCTTTCTATACATCCTTCAGCTACATACATAAAGGTTTATGTCTTGGAAAACGGCATGTGTCTCGCTAAGAAGAAAACCAAAGTGGTTAAGAGAACCCTGGATCCCACATTCCAGCAATCACTGACGTTTGATGAGAGCCCTCAGGGCAAAGTGCTACAGGTACTTAAAAATACTCAATTCGTCCTAGCAGACCATTTTATTTCTGTAATTTCACCATTGTCTCATATAAAGTTAAATATGCTGATGCTTGATTTTTCCCTTTCGGCTCACTAGGTGATTGTATGGGGTGACTACGGCCGCATGGACAACAAGTGTTTCATGGGAATGGCACAGATCCTTCTGGATGACCTGGATCTGTCATCGACGGTGAGCGGCTGGTACAAGCTCTTCCCAACCTCCTCTATGGCGGACCCCAGCATCGGACCCCTGACGCGTCGCCTCTCTCAGTCCTCGCTCGAGAGCGCCCCCAGCCCCTCGTGCACCTAAGCGCGGCCGAGAGACCCAGCCATCCGCGTCCCCTTAAATATGCCTGTGTTCTCTATCTCTATGTGTGTATCTTTGTTCAATATACCCCACCACCTATACCCCAAAAAGCATGTACACACACTCTGATAGATTTAACCAACTCATAACCCAGAGCGGGAACGCTCTTCTTTCTACAGATATATTACAGAGTTGGATACAAATCAGGCACGACGCACACAAACGCTCACACGCACCTGTGTGTGGATGTGTGTGTAACCATGCAGTACAGAATGGGTCACGGCTAGTTACATGTATATCCACATTTTCCACAGGTCGTAACACAAAACAAACAGGGGCATTTCATAGTTATATCTGGAAATGTTCCTGATGATGTAGCATTTGTGTTGGCTTCTGTGGCCGTGGGTTCTTCTAGACCTGTAGGGTCCGGACCTCCGAGGGTCGTTCAGTTCTCTATGCCAAACTCGATAAAAGTTTTATTTTTTAAAAACCAAAGCAATTCTTATTATCTGTAGTTCTTCTAGAGTATGGATATGTAGCAGAGTCATCGACTTGGATGAGATGCAAAAAAAGAAAAACTCGTAGACTACATACAGAATTGAACTTTTTAAGAGCAGGGCTCAACTCCGCAGGTCAGGTTATTAGAAATGCACACAGCTGCTGCCGCGTAACGTAGCATATTTTTCCGAGCGCCGAGTCAAATATTTGTGTTCACGTATTTATCGATTGCATTCTGCACGTTTATTCGCAACCCTTGTTGAAGAAAATATGTGAACGGCTACTTTAAGCTTGCCTATAAAAGTTACGTAGAATTATAGATGGTAGGTTATTTATTTCGCTAACTTTTCGTCTGAAAAAATATATTATCTGCACTGAGCTGCATACACGGTCGGTGGAAATCGAACCCCTCCGTATGTTAAGGAGAACCAGCTGTCCAGTTAAACCAGCAACCCTCATTTCCAGCTGCATTGTGGGATACACAGGAAAGATTAAGAATACTTCCTGTACCGGCAGCGGCGCAAAGCTTTCTGGGAAACGTAGCCCTCGTATGGGGATCTGGTACTGGAATGGCATCTCTTTACAGTATGTTTGGACAAGTTTGGGTTTCTTTCTACCAGCATATGAATTTATTGTAACTGATTTAAAAGTTTCCTGTTATACTCAGGAGGTCACCGCTGAACAACATCACACGCAACAATATGAGGATTGGCGATGCATTCGCTGTCCCAAAAGAATCCCAAACCAATCTAATTCTGTATAATCCTGGACATTTTTTGTTGTGAAGCTTATGAACTGCTAGTGTGACTGCTGCTGTCCAGTCAGTCTTCTTTAGCTTCCTCTATGAAGATTGAGTCTTTCCTCGGTCTTTAGTAGGCCTATTGCAGAGACTTGCTCAAGTCGGTGCTCCATATTAAAGGCGGGGTGCATGATCTCTGAAAGCCAATGTTGACATTTGAAATCACCTAAATAAACACGCCCTACCCCAATAGAATCTGGACCTTTTTTTGATGAACCCATACGCAACCCAGGCAACGATGTTGGTTAGTAGACACGCCCCTTACTGCTGATTGGCTACAGTGTGTTTTGGTACTCAGCCCGACTCCCTTTTCCAAAGTGTTTTTCAGAAATCATGCACCCCGCCTTTAACAAGATAAGGGATTTTTTTCCGAAAATGATATCTTAGTATTTCATTTTGTACAAACCCTTTATGGTTTATTAAGTTATTATGCGCTTTGTTTCAGTGAAATATTTTCATCAAAAGCAGGACATGTTTTATTTTTTAAAACAAATTGATCAGATTTGTTTTATCATCTTGTGATTTGTGTCATTCAATCTGGTAACTCTTTTATTATGAATCATAAGAAGTGAACGTTGTTTGATTCTCTGGTTTGACGTGTCAGAATAGTGTTTTGTAAGAAAAAGACCATCAGCAAAGCTTTCCAACTTATCATTTTAGATCATATCAAAAGTTAAAGTCACCACTATCCTGATCAAGATGCAAGACGTACAGCACCTAATCATTGAACAATCCCCATACTGCTAATACTTATGACATTAAAATCACAATCCATTTACATTTCATGTAATTTTTTCTCTATATCTGTAGGCTACAAAGCCTTTCTGTCTGTGCACTTAGCATGCACAGTTTTCACTGCATTGGTGGTGTAGAGCCATAAAGGTTTCTTTAGGAAATCACTTCTTTACAATTTATCTGAATGTTTGATCTTCATGTGCAATTTTGATCAAGGCTATAAAGAACATAGATAATGTTTCCTTTATCATGACTATTTATTTTGAAGGAAAATAACATAATTTTTGGCCATAAAAATCACTATACACAAATACAAACAGGATAATATCACGCACAATAAATGCATTGCATTTGAATTGTTTCTGCAAGGCCAATATCTATGTTGGACCAAACACAATGGCACTTTCTTATTTCTTATATATCTATAACTGCAAAAAAAAATATACAATGAAAGCAACTCATTCTGCAGAAACTTTTAAACCTTACTCGCCGATATCACCTTTAAATGTATAAAAGTTAAATAAGTCACAACTCTCTGCTGTTAATGCTCACATTGAACTCCTGCTTTTTTGTATTTGCACAAGTTTTGAGTAAGTTGTACCTTTGTGTTGCACCACTTACAGACAAAAGTTTGTAGATCAAATTCAGAACAAAATATAAGACTTGGTAATTCTAATTAATGGTTACTATTGTATTAATTTACTGAAAACAAAATTGTATTTGCAGGTGAATGTTTGTCCTTGGTAAATGCTATGAAACAACTATTAGTAGATATTGATATTTTTATATGTAATTTTATGTACTTGGGAAATTGGGATGGTGTGTGTCCCTTTACTGTATGAAGTATTTACAAAATCATACTGGTGTTGCATTTTTGCAAAAAGAGTCTGAATGCATGAGTATTTAAACTGTAGCCTATTTGCTTTAAAAATTTTCAGGCATAGTGGAGGGATGTTGTTTGTTGGAATTCAGAGCTAGACCAAATGCAACAGTGACAAAATAATCTAGTTTGGATGCATTTTGATATTTGAAAAAAAAATGCTTTCGGTCCTTGCTTGGCCATGACGGTAAACTTTAAATATACATTTCTGTTTGGGCAGTGTTGGCTTTTTGAGTATGATGTTGTAAATACCAGAGAAAAGTATAAATGCATTGGTGTTCAATGAATGATGCTTTATATGCTGGAACACTTTGTTCTTTTAAGTTAATGAAAAGAATAAATGGTCAAAATATGCACCCCAGCTATACCCTTTCTAAAAGTACAGCTTTGCCGATTTCATATTAGTTCCTTAGAGGTAAATATTTGTACCAAATGTATACAAATCTGTACCTAATGGTACATATCAGGACCTTTTAAAAGGGTACTGCCCCGGTGGCAGCTGGGGTACATATTTTGACCATTTTTGTACTTATTGACGCAAGTTTAGGTTTTTCTTTGCAGTTTTATGGCATGTTCAGTTACATGAGTGACCTCAGCCTGACTGGGGAATGACCTTAATACATCAAATACAGATACATAACAAAATGCACAGCGGGTTTGTGTTAGCAGACAATCAGAATGGATACAGTCACATATGTAGTCATAATGCATTTACAGTCAACAATGGACAGTAGATTATTGTGACTTGGGAATGATGTGTTTATTTCATGGATTTTTGCTTGTCTGGTATTGTACGATATATATCAATGATCTGTAAATGTTGAGAGATTGCTTTCATTTCTAATAAGATTGTGATCTCCCTTTACACTTACTTGGACCCTTTTAAACCTTTGTAATATGAGGTGCGTGTTGTCACATTTGTGAACATATATTAGGGTCATTGAAGCTATATTTAGCTTATTTTTGTAAAAAATATATATATATATATATATTATGGTTAACAGTAAAAAGCTGAATTCTGCTATGTTGTAAATTGCCTTACTTGTCATATTTTATTTAAAGGCACAGACAGATTATTAAAACATTTGAGTGTTTTGCTTTAATATTGAAAATTATAATGATGATACTAAAGTCTCTCAAACTTGAATGTAATTATTATTATTAATAATATTTTATATATATATATATATATATATATATATATATATATATATATATATATATATATATATATATTTTTTTTTTTTTATTTTTTTTTTTTGTTTTGTTTTTTATATATAACTTGATGTTTTTAGGCTAAAATGGATAAACCCCAAATACTGGTATAATTAAATCAATTTAAATTACATTAAGTACTCTTTAGCTGAAAACATAAGATTGGTACAGTTTAATAAAAATCATGCCCATGTACCCATATTTCAAATGTCAATGCATGCCAAAATTTTGATGATGGAAATTGATTTTATTGAATTTTGTTGAAAGTTTGTAAATTGATATGGGAACTGTGAGCATTGTGAGCACAAGTATTTTTTTTGTAGTGTTTGCTGTTTTTTTCTCAAGCGGCCATATAGGAGGTAATGAACTCTTTTAAATATTGATTTAAAGGCAATTGTTTATTTAAATATTATGATTAAGATAACCTGTATAATTGTTTTGCACACTTGAGCAAAAAAGATGCTAGAAGACTAGCAATCACATAAAATGTGTTTATTTTACAAATGCAAAGATGGCCATTTGCAGTCTGTTTAATGTAGCAAAACTGTTAACAGCAAAAATGTCTTTTGTTGTCTCCATTAATGAGTCATTCGAATTATTCATGACATGATTACCAGCACAAAGCACTGTTGTGACACATTCACCATTGCAGAGATACTTTCAGCTTGTGAGAAATGTAGCTCCATTAAAAACTTTCTCCAGTTTACCTGGGTGAGCAACCACTGCATTTAATTTGTACCATATAAATCTCACTGATTTAATCTCTGTTTAACTCCAACACTATCTAAAGTCCAAGAAGACAAAAGTAGGCCCGATTTTACAGCGGCGTTAGTGGTTGATTATAGTTTTATCAGTCATGGAGATGTCTGAAAGTATTTGAAATGAAAATGTGCTGCTGTTTAGCGGTAACAGAATGTTAAAGAGTCGTATGAGGAAGCTGTAATTTTATACTCGTGCTTTGTAAATGTTTTCTATGTGCAGTATTTGATAATGTAAAACTGGTATTTTTGTGGTTTGTACGCTGCAGAACTGATTATTTAGGGTGCACGCAGTTTTCTAAGAAAAGGATGGGAAACTTTTTAAAAATGTATTTTGACTGAAGCCTGTATCTGCATGCTTATTGACTACTGGAAGCTGGAGGTCAATAAATTTGATTTGAATAAACTTTTTCTTCATGACTGACAAGTTCTGTATAATTACTGTGATTAAGTAAATGTTCTTTTATTTTTCGAAACTGGTGTACAGTGTAGATATTTTTATGAAATTTTAAATTAACTTGACCCTTTCTCCTAAATAATAAAACACACAAGTTAAATGTATATAATGCACTATAAAAAAGATATAAAAGATATATATTTCAGCAGTAACAACATAAACAAACGGCTTTCGTGGAACAAACCTAACTTCCGGTAACTTCTGCATAATCAATAACAATAGAATTCTTTTAGAGTAGTTTATTTCTGATAACTAGCAAAATAAATAAGTAGATAACCTAAATTCAAGGCATAGCTAAAGCGTATCAAAAAGTACACTGAGTTAACGTAACTGTAAAATTAAATAAAAATGTTCACTACAGATCAGCCATCTCTCCTCGTCTTTGGGAAACCAAAATTGTTTTTTTTTTCGACAATTTATTTGTTCCAAAGTTAAGTTTAGCTACAAGCCAGACCGTTAAAGTGTCTAGTAGCTGGTTTAAGGTGGCAGTATGGTTTAAGCTGGTCCTCCCAGCCTGGCAAAAAGCTGGTGGGTCAGCTGGTATTTCAGCCTGACCAGCTAAGTCCAGCTAGACCATATTAAAAATTGACCAAAACACAAGTAGACCAGCTTGCTACACCAGCAAAACCAGCTCATCAGCTTATGTTGGTTTTAGCTGGGGTTTTTTCATGGTATACCATATATGGTATTGGTGCATAATTAATAAATGTTTGTTCTGATAAAATAATGTTGATAATCACATAATCTAATCATTGATCAACTTAAAACATTTGTTAAGTTATATTAATGTCATTTGCTACATAACTTCCCAGCATGCTTGGCATGGGACTAAATAATGAGAGTAAACATAAGTGTGTTAGTTTAAAAACAGTTACAGTAAAACAACTTAATTTTTACTTTAACACAATTTTCTAAGTACGTCTAACTCTAGTTTGTAGCGCAGTTCTAAATTTAATTTTAGTTTCATCCAAACTGTTTTTTAGATTGTGGGTGCCTACAAAAATAAAGGTTCCAAAAAGTGATATGACTAAGATTTAAAAACTGATTTCTTTGGGGAATCAAAAATGGTTCTTGTAGTCTATGGCATCACTGTGAAGAACCCTTTAGAAAATGTATGGAGAGCTAATTCAGAAACTAACCCTAAAATCTGATTGGTTGACAGAACAGTTGCCTAGTATTTATCCAAGAATACATGATACCAAAAAGCACTTATTAGTTCAACAATTATTTTACCAGAAATACCCATAAACTCATAAGCTTAGAAAAACACATTGCAAACTTTTATTTTACAAATGAAATGTTCACAGACATTTTCAACCATGCATAGAGGAAATCTGCAGGACGTTTAGAAAAAATCCAGTCTTAAATGATAAGTGTCTTAATCAGAAGATGAATAAGTGCAGTATTATAGGTATGCCCATGTCACAGAATTGGAAGTGAATTGTCTGATGTTGTCAAAATAGTTGTAAGATAGTTCAGAAGCAGGGCATGTCCTTTTAGATGGAGGGCTGACAGAAATGCATCTATCATTCATCTGGCCCTGTGAGTAAGGTGGAAAAGTAAAGTGTGAATTTGATCCTCTGAAACTGGCACATTCAGTCTGATCGGGGTAGTCCCATGCCTTCCTTTTGCATGACCACCCGTTGTCTACATTGGAGTAGCTGCTTGTAAAATAAGTAGGCCTCGTGGGGGCGCTGCATTCCCGTCGCAAAATGGACTCGATGGAAAATGAGCTGGTGAACTTCTTCGCCTCGGTGCCTTTAGTGTTGTTTACAGTTGGATTCCTCGCCGAGGAACTTTCTGTGTTTTCATGAGTGTCTGGGAGGATGTCACGCATACTACTGAAGTGTCGTCGCAGCATCTTTGGAGTAATTTTACTTCCATCCACTTTCCAAAAATTGCGTCTTGCGTTTGGACACTCTGGGTTTATAGGCACCTGTAAATTGAAAAGGAGAACATTAATATAGTCGAATGTTAAGAAGAAAAATAAAAAGAAGAAGAAAATGATGAAAGTGATGACGTACCTTTACAAAGCAGTCGTTTAATGATAAGCATACTCTGATATTATTTTCAAGGCCTTTTCGATCTCCATCCACCAACGCTCCAATGGCATTCATTAACTGAAGAATGAAAACATTTATTAGTTACAAACCAAACAAAAACATTGCAAAACACTTTAATAAACGAGTAGGCTATAGATTTTAACTTACCTCGCAAAACGTTAATCTTTTCTCCGGTGCGTTTTGGATGGCATAGGCGATGAGACCAAGGTAGGTCATTTTCTGCTTGGAGTATCTCTTGTATTTTCTTCTGGCAACCATGTCGCTGTGCTCTCTCTGCATCTCGGAGGACATCCTGAAGTGAACTCTGAGTGATGAGTGTCTGTTGTGTCTTGTGTCGGCCTATATATGTACCATATCTCTGCTAGTAGATGGGCATTCTTCATTAATGACTCTTTTACATAATTGATGGAGGTGTGAACATGTGGGCGGGCATGCCCTTAATACAGTCCTGTTTACTATGGAATAAAGTTGCAAAGACAAACATTAAGGGAAAAAAACTATACTAAGAAATAAATACATAGATTAGACTTAGATAGATATGTGTAAATGTAAACAATAAATAGAAGAATAGGATACATGGATAATTAGATTTTGCGCAAACTTCTGCATGCCAGCTCAAATGCATGCTGCTCTCAAGGCAAAGATCGACAACCCGTTAAATGTTAAAATGACTATTTATTTGAAATAAATTTAACTTCAATTATAATCATAATAACAGGAATATAATGTGTTCGTCATGTGCAAAAGTAAATTCATAAATAAATTATAAAATAATGCAATAAGCATTTTCACTTCTTAGTTGTTTATCTAAAAAGTATGCTGCTCCTGTAACAGATGAATATTTGCTTTGTAAACTGGGCTACTTTATGTGAGTATGTTTCTTTAATAGTAGGCTTATATTCTTTACTGTCAAAAAGGTAAACAAAATTGTCCCAAACTCCCAATATCCACTGGGACGGTACCCTTAAAAGGTTTATGGATATGTATAAATTTGGTACCAATATAATATGCACTCTTTGGTAGCCTCCTAATATGTCTGTATATGTCAATACAGCTCTGATTTGCTATTATACACTCATATACAAACTGGTGTACTTTTTGAAAGTTATACTTTTTATTTGTCTGAAGTTTGTGGTGTTTTCGCAATGAAAAGTAATGCCGTGCAGTGGCTTCGTGGCTTAATTGCAGAACATTTATTTAAACAAAGAAGTGGACAAGTTTGATTCAATCTGAATCAAAACTGTGAATTCTCAACATTCCAATGTTAATAGTCATGAGATAGCTATTCACACGCGCAGCTCACATGCAAATGAAATACTTAATACGTGGTAACGAGTTAAAGAGGCTCATTTACAGCTACTTTAAATTATCGCCACATTTAAGTTTAGATCAATGTGGGTTAACAAAAAATAGCCATGGCCTTAATTGCTATAGTTCGACTTAGTAGCCTATAAGGGTAAAAGTAATAGTTAAACTTGCAAAAAAAATTTATTGTATTATTTCCTTTACATGTATAAAACAAATTGTTTACTTTACAGACGCCTTTCAAATTACTTACTGTAGGCTAAGGAATTGATGTTGTGTTCACTATTTAGTGCTTACACTGATAACATTCTTTTCTGTTAGTTTTTATTGTGCTTTATGTTTTTCTATAGTTTATTTTACCATGTTCTTAGTAATAAAACAAATAGTGCATTTAATAAAATGTGATAGAAAAACAACCAGTTTCATTGTATTATCAGTCATAAGTGCTATGACCGTAGGCCTTGATAATTATTTTGTATTTTCATCTTTCAGTTAATACATTTCCGTGGAGTGAATCTTAATTCCTGAGACTAAAGCCGAAACATCTGGTAAAACCATTGCATTAAATAACAAAACTTATTATCGGTTAAAAAATGCCAAAATATGGGTTAATACAAAAAAAGATTTGAAATCCCGCTTTAAATTTTACCCTGATCCTCTACAGCTCTATCGTCATGTGGCGGTCGGTGACGCACAGAGAGATTGTGGGAGGACCAAGTCATCGAGAACATGCCCGGGAGTTCGATTCAGTATCCGGAATCGGTTCATGTGAACTGTTCATATCAAAGAGTCAGTTTAATAAACCAATGGGAAGGGGATTTCCCAGAACTTGTATTAGTATTTGGGTGTTTAGCTAGATATTTCTGTTTAGAATGATACCGTTAATCGTTTTTGCGTGTGAAATTATTGTGTAATACTCAAGTATCAATATGCCTATTTTCATATAAGCCAATTAGTCTTTCACTATGCAACTTACATATGATGTTAAATTTTACAATGCACAGATGTTATTTAATTTTTTATATTGTTGTTATATAATATTTCTTACTATGTGTATGCATGCTTGAGAATAAAAGTTATTCTGATTTTACTGTTTGACAAATAAATTCCATGAATATATATTTAATTATTTTTTGTCAATGTGTATTAAATATGTTCAAACGCCTTCTAGAAATTTTGCATATTTATTGCAGGCCTAGTTAAAATTATTTTAGTTTTTACCTATATTTAAATTTTTTACCTAAAACAAGCAATAATCATACAGGCCATGCCTCTTTGTACACTTCAATATTAATATACACATAAAGAAAGTTTTTGTCCAACCATATTTCAATAATTAAAAAATAATAATAATTCTTTACTGTGGCTGATTTTAAGTTTTCTTGACAGTAAATTGATCAATGAGTCATCTGAATATTCGTCATCGCGGTTCCGGTAAGCCGTGACGAGTTGATCTGATTGAATGATTCAGATTTCCGAATCGATTCGTATGATTCATCGAAGTGAACGCGTAGTGAAGAATGATTCCCTCACGAATCGGACATCACTACGATCGCATGGCGAGGCTGAGACATTGTAGATTATTTGTGGGAACATTTCGGTGAGTACATTGAACTCGCAATCTTTCACTACCACAATAAATGTGTATAATATTTCAAAAACTGAATAAAAATACACTTAATATGGGATCGGAGAACCGTGTGTAGTGAACATTTGAGCGGATTGTTGGATTGAGGGTGTTGCCCAAACCGGCTTTCTGTCAGAAATCATCATTTTCTAGAGCTATTGGTGTAGTTTTTGGTTATTTTAATTGATTTAGAAAAGGTGTAAGATATATTTTGCATAAATGGCTGTCTTGGTTCTGAACGTGTTTAAAATAGGGTTTGTGAGTAGATATGTCGAGGCAAATGTCCGGAGGGAACATGTTCAACTAAATGTTTTAGGATTTAATAGAATTACAAAGGACATACGTCATTTTCATTGAATTAACATTAAGCTCTGTAGTATTGTGCGTTTATAGTGTGGTTTTAACGATCAATTGTAGATATCTTGTCGTTTTTTGTCCACGTCTATGGTGTCGACAACGCTTCTGTCTAAGTAGGCTACTTCTGAAGAAAGAAGAAACCTAATTTCAACCATAAAAATGTTACTGTATCACTGTTGTTCAGGTTGGTATACGTTGGTTGTCCGGCCACGAGGAGTTACATTGCATTAATCTCATATAGGCTACAGTTTGCAGACCACCATCTGGCAAGAGTCCTGTGTAACTCTCACAGCCACATCACCCACATCATGGCTTCATATTTTTAGTCAGGATTTGTGCCAGTTATATAAGTCTGTTTTTGTTTTTAGATGGGATGTTGAATAAGCTTATTTCTTCTATTTTTATGTGTGCCATTTTATTAGACAGCAGTTCTAGATCTGTGTGTTTGTGTTGGGTAAAGCTGGCATGATTGGTAAAGGAAAATAAACCAGACACCCAACTCAACCAACAGACCATTCACAATTTACAGTAGACAGACTTTCACTGATAACTCATCATCTGAGAGGTCCCATCACTGAACATGGCTACACTTTCATTTCAAATAGGGCATCTGTGTGATTTTAACCGGGCTGTTAAGGGCTTACTTTGTGATTGCTGTAAAGTTAGCAGGATATTCACCTCTCTGCTAAGTTAAATGCATGTTGCATTTTTTTCAGTGTTTTAGTTTTAAATATCGTTACTTGCTAGGCACTATTAATGCCACTATAGGCACTATTAATGACACTATTATTATTTTAGCAAACTTCTAATATTTAGTATTAAACCTAAACTCATAACATGGCCTGTTGTGTCTATGTGTTGCATAAGTGCTACTTTAAATTATATGGCATGTTGAGGGGAGGTGTGCTTTTGGGACCCCTGACAACAATACAGGCATAAAACTGTAAGACTTGCAGAGGAGGACCCAAACTATATCCTGAAAATTGGATGTAGACTCTTTGCTTTGGACCAGCAAACACCCACCTAGCAACCATCCCAAATACCTTAGCAATTCCCTGATAACTATCCACAAAACCCCAACACAGGGTTTAAAATAAATAAAGGAAAACAATATACACATTATTAGGCTCTTGATTCTTTTTAAGACATCTTTTCATACCCATTATCATTTCCATACTTTGTTTTAGGGATGCACCGAAAGGAAAATTCTTGGCCGAAGCCAAATAAAATAAAAAAGTCAGCTGAATACCCAACAACCAAATAATATTTTTTTAAATTTTCCAAATTATGCCATTTTTCACATTTTTGCACAAGTTGCATTCAGAATGTAATTTTTACTATATTTATTTCACATTATTAATTTTTTTTACATTCCAGCAGTCATTATAGGGTCTTACACCTGGTCACTTCTCTGATCAGATAGTAGCAATGCCACCCGTGACATCGCGGGCACGAGCGTCGAATTTCTGGGTCGAAAAATCTGTTTGTAAACTTTGTTACTTTAAGGCCCTGTTTACATTAGAGCATTTGTGTTTTAAAACGGCATTTTAAAATGAAAACTATCCTCGTTTATACTGGCATTTTAAAAAAGTATCTTCATCCACAATACACACGACCATAAATGCATGAAACATGACAAATCACATAACTGGGCATGCACATAAAAGTGTAAAATTACTTTTTACTCTAATAATAGCTTACATTTGCGCATTTATGCAGCGTAGGGGTGTGCGATATTGACAAAAATTCATACCTGGATCCTTTGCTGGCAACTACAACAGACACTATTTTTAAGTCTTATATTGTCCTAGCTCCCCCCACAACATATTAATATGATTAATAGGTTAATGTTGATGTTATAAACCAAACAGGAAGGTCTTTATGATTTACAAAGGAAGCATTCAAGTGAACAGTAGCAAACTTGAAGCAAAAATAAATTTCAGCAAATGCAAACTTCAATCAAACATAATAAGAGGTGAAGTATAGCTTTACCCTGCAGAAATGCTTATTGCGTTAATTTTTAAAAGTGTGCGAGGTCCGTGCACGTCCTCCGCTAGCAACAAAGAAATAGCAAAAATCGCAATCGGCTAAACGAGCATTAAATATGAATATGACGTTGGTTTTATTGTTTTTATTAATTTATATTCACAAAACTTATCAACAAAACATCGATTAAAATCAAGAGACAAATTATATGAAACGAAATTCATTTTAAAGTAGCAAAAAAAACTTGAAACTTGAAAATAATGTCTGACCCATTACAATTCTCCCTTCATATTGGCATTTACAACGCCCTATATGGCGTTTAAAATTATAGTCTATCTTTTGTAAAAAGCTAAATAAATTTAAACAAAACATAAACAACATTACAACAATATTCAAACCCAACAATACTCAAAAATAAATATAAAACAGACATTATCTATAAGGATACATGTTAAAACAATCTGATATAGTGTTTATAATAGCTTGTTGGTAGATGTTTACTATTTTTGGCAAAACCTCCCTTGCAAACCTCCATTTACCTGAATAAAAATAATTTTACTTTGAAAATGATGCGCTGTCACGTTAACATCAGCTGTTAGTTTACATAAGACTCCGTCTACGTTCATTTACACTGCAGCGCAACGTTTGAGTTCTCAAACTAAACAGGGTCTGCAGCGCTTACGAGCGACTCCGTTAATGAGGGTCGAAAACGGTGGCGTAGTGTAAATCAATGGCGTAAACGTGGCAAAAGTAATGCGTTTTAAAAGGTATTAATGTAAACATAGCCTTAAATGCGTATCATGCAATATCCACTACATGGTTGTACTACAATAAATATTTGAAGAACGACCGCATTTGATATTTTGACTAAGAACATCAGAACTGCAGGCATTGTTCTAAAAACCATGGGTCTGAGTCTGAATATGACAAACTAATTCCAACTAAATGGCCCATTCCGACTAAAACAGTAAATGTTCAGTTTTTCATTTGAAAGAACTAACAAGAATAGTATTCGTCATATTGTCGGTCCTCAATCCGATACCCGGATGATTCTCACGAAAACTTGGTTTTAAAAATGTCAAGCATGAAAATGTAAAAATTGCTTAAATTTACTTTTTTTCCCACCAGACATTGAAAAACAAAGTCTGGAGTAAATGGGAACATTAATTTAAACACTTTTACTTATCATTTAACACTTTTTGTAACATAATTTAAAAAATTAGTCCTAAAAAATCTCATTACCGCAACAGTCAGAAAACATCAACACTGACATGCTTTCAAAATGACATGACAAACCTGAAAGAACATAATTTGGAGATTCTGCACATGCATTTAAAATCAAAGTATTATGCTTCTATTATTTAAATTAACATTTAATAAGCATCTGTTGCGGTAATGATTATCAAAATGTCGTGTAAGCATTCTGACCAGACAATATTTCAAATTAACTGTAAAAAAATGATCTTACCTGATAGCCATCTTGAAGTAACTGGTCCATGTGCTTGGTCACTCAAAATCAAACTTTATTAAAATTCTGTATGTGTGCTTAAACTGTTCTCAAAAAGTGTTGCGGAGGATGAGAACATCAGGCATGGACACATCAATTTCCTAATTTTTCTTCATTATTATTATACATGAATATTCAGTAAATATTTTTTCTGTCATCTAAAGTAGTCTAGCAAAACATCCATTTATTTTTTTTCTAAATATTTTTGTGTTAATTTGATTAAATTACAACATAACGCATGTTCAAACACAGCCGGACACATTGCGGTAATGAGAATTTCAGCAGAAAATGAGATACAATTGACAAATTATAAATTCTTATGTTGAAATCACACATTGTGCAAGGTAGAACACAGTATTGTGTTAATTCTGATGCTTTTTAATATTACTATATTACACATTTTATAGCTAAAATCATTAGTGCCGTGGTGTTTCAATGGTTTCGTGAGAATCACCCACCCGATCCAGCCAAAAAGCCAGCATCCCTAGTGCAAACACGAGCAAAGTGAGAGAAAGAGGGATGGCTGCAAGATAGACAGGAGATTGCACTCAACAAAGCAGTCTAACAAAAGCTTATTGTTAATAAACATTTTATTTCTCATTTAAAATAAGCGTGTTTGTCATTGTAGGACTTTACTGGATCTATGAAGTTTTTATTACATACTCCAGTTGCTGTAGAAGAGAAGTCTCTAGTTCTCTGTGCTTGTGGTTCAGCAGACAAATACGCAGGATCGCCACCGCTGCGTCTTTCTCAAACGCTGCATGGTGTTCAGGATGCCTTGAATTTAAATGATAAATAAAACTTGTAGTGCTGTATGTTTACACATCTTTCTCTCAGACTCTTTAAAATGCTTTCACCAACATGTTTGCTGCATTTGCGCATCTCACTCTTCGCTGGTTGCTATTTGATCGCGTCATTAAAGACCTCATTATTTGGTAAAATTTATTTAGTCTTTTCACTTGTTGAACCGAACACCGAAAATTATTTTGTTGCTTTTTTCGACCAAACAATTTCGTTTGCTGAAAATCCATTGCATCCCTTCTTTCTTGTCAACTTTCTCTGCCAGTCTTGCAAGTGTAGAGGTCTCTTCCACCCATGTTGGCCTTTCTAAGACTGGAGGCAAAGAAAACACTGCAGTTTTTCAGAGGTATTACATTTATAATCAAGCATGTGAGCAAAGCAGGTATTGTTTTTATCTGCTTTGCACATAATGTTTTTCATCCTCTTAAAAGATAACATCTTGTGCATGTCTTCTGTGGTAAGAGAAAGACCAGCAAATTCTCAGGACCAAGAATTTTGCAGAGCTTTCCCCAAGAGGGTCCTGAGCCTCAAATAAATACTTCCACATGACCTTCAGTCCTTGTGCCAGAAAGAGCTGTTTCTGCAATCTCTGTGACGTTCAGGATTCCTTGAGATGTCAGCCGACAGCGCTGCGTGCAGTTCGGTTTTAGCTCTATGGGGCTCCCCTTCTGTTTAGTTCCTTGGGAATTTACTTGCCCTGAGCTGTGGCCTATAAAACTTGACCACAAGGTTATGGCGTACCAGGGAAATTTCAGATATAATACGTCAAACTGAATGACAACAACAGGCACTAACTTTTGTAATAAAAACTGGTGTGCAAGGTGGCACAAGGCAACGGCAAGGGTCACAGCACTCTTTAAACCTCAGAACTAATCATATCCGAAAAATCTTTGTGTATTCTCTGTAGGTTAGCGTCTTGGATAGTTTGTGGTCCCTGCAGAAAGATCATGAATAAACACTCCTATCTGTGGCTTTGAAGTCCATGCCAAGATTGATGAGTATCAGCCAGCACTTGACCCTTGCCAGTTTTGGGTCAGGTCATAATCTGTTTGATAAACAGTTGTTAGCCACACACAGTGTGCCAGGGTGTATGCCCGCTTACCCAGGGCCGAAGGTGATATAGACTCATTTCAGTTCCTATATATGCTGATTGGGTACGAGTTTGTTTTTTTGTAATTTCGAGATAAAATAGATTGTTTTTAAATAATGCCAATTAAACTGTAGAGTTGTTGGTGAATAAGAAATTATGTCTGTCTTCTCAGGTGTCTAGTGTTTTTATGTTGCTCAGTTGATTCAATTCATTAAAGCAAACCTCTTGCTTTTTATTTACAGAGATTTTTTCCCCTTAAACTATGATTGCTTGTTGTCTGAGGCTATTAAGCCTTTTAATGGTTGAGGATAATAAATAATTGAGTTATGATTGACTGTGTTTGTTGTGGCCATCACATAGACTTTTTTTCAGTTTGTTCTACTGGGTGAACATTTTGTCATCCAATGTTTATAGACTAAGGTGTATACCCCCCCCCCCCCCCCACACACACACACATTTTAAATGCTTCCTATGTCATTGTGTACATTGAATTTTCCCATTAAAGTGAAGTTGGTTTTATAAAATAAATTACTTTAAAAATGTAAATTAATGCTAAGAATGTTATTAAAATGTCATTGTAATACCTTTCATTTGTAAGCTTAGGTCTGACTGACTAAAAATATCCAATTAATTTTCATTAGGCCTACTTTTGTTATCTTTTTCATTGCATGCTTTGCATGCATTTTAAAATGTATGAAATATTAAACTTACGGGAAGCTTTTAATGGTGTAGTCACACAAGACTCTTAGTTACTGTATGCTGAAAATAATTGACGGTTTTTGACTGTTTTTATGTAACTGACTGAAAGTTGGTGAGACTTTGGCGGGCAGGTGGTTTTCTGATGCTCATTACTGTAACTCACTGATGCAAGCATTCAAGCAGGTGCACATGAGCTGCAGCTGTGGTATTAAACTGCATGCATGTAACATCAGACAAAAATATCATCACATAGGCTCAATCGCTCTAACAGACCCTTCAACAAACAAGACTTTCATTTTAGGGCCTTATAAATCTATTTTATTGTTTGCAAGATTCTGTTTTATTTTTTCTTAAATTCCATTATTTCCATTTTCTTTTTCTAAATTCGTTTTTTTTCTGTTTATTTTTTGGGATTCTGATTGGAATTCAACCACAGTTTTTTAATGGTTTGCATTCAAAAGTACATGTTGGGTGTGTTTTAATATTTGGGTAATGCTACAGAGTTTCATAGTACAATCGAACATTGAATCTTTTTGTCAGACAAAGTGTTGTTAAATTTAGTGAACAGTACGATAAAAAAAGACGTAAAAGATTGTTTGATGGCCATTAAAATACAATGGATGTGAGGAGGAGGGTCTTAAATAGGGATGCACCAATAGGATTTTTTTTGGGTGATACCGATACAGATTTAAACAGACAACTTCTGGCCGATAACGATGCCGATACCGATATTAAACACTTGTATACAATACTATACAGTTGGTCTATTAGCTAGTTTATTTCTGCATCAAATTATTTTTACTGAACATGGATTGGATCTAATTAACATTTAACTGACCAACATAATAAGAGAGGCACAAATTAAGCTAAAACAAATATAATATGACAGCATGACAACCTTCAAAGGTGGTTTTTGCTATTCAGCATTTATTTTATTAACAACATTAACTCATTTTTTTTACATATAATGGATTTCTTTATGCAGTTAATTAATAAACAATCGGTTTATATGCCGATGGTTTCAAATTCATCAAAAATCGGCCGATAAATATTGGCGGCCAATAAATATCGGCGGGCGATACATCAGTGCATCACTAGTCTTAAATTATAATTTTTTTTAGGTTTTTAAAGACTTTGTGGTCTCAGCCGTTCTCTTTTTCATGGTTTTCTCTATTCAGAACGAAAGCTTTTAGTTGTCTGTGTTGCGTCCCGCAAACAGTGATATTTTTCCACACGTTTCTATCATTTTATATGCTTTTATTATTTACTTTACATTTTAGAATACAACGGCAACAAACGGATATTTGGCTTTTAAAAAACAGTTTATACAAAATTTGCCAAATTCTATGATATTCCACACTATGGAGTTAATTCCGTTTTCATATCTTGATTCCGTGATTCCGTTCATGTTTTCTGCCTCACGGAAATCATAGGGCCATAAGTGCTGCTGCCTCATTGCTCAAGTGTTGTTTTGGCTTTTGCTGTACAATGGATGTTCTGAGAAGCTTTAACAAGCACCTATGTAGTTGGAAAATTGTTCTTAATGGTTGCTAGGTGGTTACCGACTGGCAAAGTCTAAAAGGACCATCCCAAATTCTTAAACGGCTTGGCTCCCTCCTTCAATGTAAGTTTATGGGAATTTTACGCTTGTTTTTAGGTGTGCCAGGTACAAATCCTGAATGATAGTAATATGTGTGATGTCTATCTGAACAATATAAGTTTTCTTAATAATGTACACTATTAATCTTTTATTTTGATTCGTTTTTGTCATTTTGTCAGCATGTATTTCACTCCGTCAACATGTGGATGCAAAGTTATGACGTGCTTAAAGTTGTTATTCGGTGTAAAAACATCTGACAGACTTTATGTATCAAACATTTAAAACTGTTAACTCTTAAACATGCAGCTGGCATCAACATCTCAGTTTTTGCCAAGTAAACATAACTTTGGTTTCGTTTTACGCAGCAGGGGATTTATTAAGCTGTGTGCTGTAGAGCTCCTACTGATGTCCTCTTCTGTTAGAAGTTCAGAGTTGCTCTGACAACTTGTTGCCTGCATTAGTTGAGTTGTGCGTGCAAAGAGAACTGGAAGTCTTTGTGACTTGAGGCACATATCAGTGTTTCCTAAGATTTTCTTTCCCAGGAACGTCAGTCTTAACAGTCCCCAATAAAACGTACTTTCTGGTTTTTATTTGATAAAAAGTGCTTTAAAGCCATGTAATAAAATAGCCAAAAAAACACTTACACAGTTTGATATATTTCATTGAGTTGTGTATTTGCATTATCCCAAAAGTCCAATCCAGATAAATTCCTGTTTTGTATAATGGCTTGTTCCTTGTCTCCCTTGTAATTGGCAACCTTTTAGAGACTTAATAATATCCACGCTATCCTCAGTTTCCGCTTGTAGAAACTATGGGAACACAAAGTGGACAATTTCAGAAGTGCGTCATACAGCACCTAACACGCAGCTGTTGTGCCTTGCAGCTAATTCATTACAATGGCATTAAAGGTGCAATTTGTAAGATATTTGCAGTAAAATATACAAAAACCATTAGGCCAGTGTTATATATTTTGTCCAGCTGATTACTATCTATCAGTTTTCCACTACTTGTAAATCGTTAGAAAATTGCCATTCTAAACAGTGACACGGGGCAGTGCAGTCTCCTGTCAATTATGTTAATACCCACGTGACCCTTTATTACCACCTTTACTGACGTAAAAACCACATGAAAACAGTGTCGTGGACAAATGCAGAAGTATGCGTCAGCGCCTGTCAATACATTATGGGAAAAATTATTGTAGATTGTAAGTTTGAACACTTAATTCTGTGCTGTGTTAACACAGCATCGAATTGGACTAATACTGTAACATCTATGACTAACAATTTAGTTTTGACATTACATGACACCTTAAGTAATGAAATAAAACGATGTCATCAACGCAAAATGTATAACACTTGATTACCTTATCCGTCAACTAGAGCCCGACCGATATGCATTTTTTGGGGCCGATGCCGATACAGATATTAGGGAGTTAAAAAAGACCGATAACGATATATCGGCCGATATTCTTTATGTGTATATTATAGTACAGTACACATATACTACAGTATATTATACTACAGCAGGCTACTGGCTGTCTTCTACTGTATGTTTCTATCAAATACTATTTAATGATAGTTTTTATTTAAAATAAAAGCGATTACAAAGAAATGTTTACTGTTCATTTTTTATTTATTTATTGTATGGAATAATCCCACTTAAAGAAACAGACCGCCATTACATTTTTCCTCTCGCGCACCCCCTGGTGGCAACTCGCGTACCCCTGGGGGTGCGCGCACCACACTTTGGGAATCCCTGTAATACACTATATACATTAAAGGAATAGTCTACTCATTTTCAATATTAAAATATGTTATTACCTTAACTAAGAACTGTTGAATCATCCCTCTGTCATCTGTGTGTGTGAACGTAAGCGCTGGGGCGCGCTGCGACGCTACGATAGCATTTAGCTTAGCCCCATTCATTCAATGGTACCACTCAGAGATAAAGTTAGAAGTGACCAAACACATCAATGTTTTTCCTATTTAAGACGAGTAGTTATACGAGCAAGTTTGGTGGTACAAAATAAAACGTAGCGCTTTTCTAAGCGGATTTAAAAGAGTAACTATATTTTATGGCGTAATAGCACTTTTGGGAGTACTTCGACTCGGCGCAGTAACACCCTCCCTCTCCCATTATGAGAGTGAGAAGGGGAGCGGACTTTTCAGGCGAGTCGAAGTACTCCCAAAAGTGCTATTACGCCATACAATATAGTTCCTCTTTTAAATCCGCTTAGAAAAGCGCTATGTTTTATTTTGTACCACCAAACTTGCTCGTATAACTACTCGTCTTAAATAGGAAAAACGTTGATGTGTTTGGTCACTTCTAACTTTATCTCTAAATGGTACCATTGAATGAATGGGGCTAAGCTAAATGCTATCGTAGCGTCGCAGCGCGCTCCAGCGCTTACGTGCACACACACAGATGACAGAGGGATGATTCAACAGTTCTTAGTTAAGGTAATAAGATATTTTAATATTGAAAATGAGTAGACTATTCCTTTAACAGAGTATACTATATATAAATACTTTTTTTGCAATGATCACTCACAAATGTGGTGATCAAACACTTAAAATGATGTGACAAAGATATGTAATATAGGCAGGTGTGTTTTACAAGTTAACAATAAACTTTATTATCCAAAATGATTCTAATATAAGTGCACAAAACAGTTAACTTGACTAATTATAAATAACTTTAAAACACAAACAAAACAAAATACATAAAACTTAAATGATTGTCAGTTTTGACGAGAATAATGTTATATTGGGCTTATTTTGAAAATGGAAACTTATAAAGTCATTGTTTATTAGCTTTACAGTAAGTTATGTACTTACAAATTAATTAGAAACTTACAGTTAAGACGACAATGCTTGACTTGCTGACAACATAATGATGTAGGCTTATGTTTAATGTACTGCACAACGTTTTTATAACACGAACCCACAGTGTTCTGCCGGTACTTTAAACTTTTATAAAACTAAAGCGTCTTCTCTCCGCCTCTTTAATTTAGCGAGGGTGTAAAGTTGCGCGAGCTTATTTAATCAATTGCTTTGAAATGAGCATGTTCAGTAACAACACAAGCAGCTGTACTCCCACAGACTTCGCATCAGTTAAAGCGTGTCCTTTCTCCGCCTCGCGTCATTTCTTCCGCTTGCGTTTTAAACAACTCGAAAGTGGACAAAAGAGACGGATTAAAAACACCAAATGTAAACCGGAATGTGTCTTTCTCGCCCACTTATAATCCAGTCGACCAAAGCGCGTCTTAATACCAGGTGTAAAATGCGGTGAAGAAACCGCGTGGCTGCGTCCACCTGAACTGAGAGACTGACTGAAGTGAAGGGGGGTTGGCTGGTGTCACTACAGTGAGTGACCTGGGTCACCATTAGCAACCAGTAGGGCGCACTCTGCTGGACAAACAAGTACTTACATCTTTCAAAAGCATTTAATGTCTTCTGAAGGAACGTTCATATCGGCTTCATATCTGCGGCTTATACGCCGATACAGATATATCTGCGACAGGCTCATATCGGCCGATAAAATCGGCAAAACGATAAATCGGTCGGGCTCTACCGTCAACGTTATTTTGATGGCCATCAGCGGTTGAGTTAAAGACTACAAATCCCATAATTCCATGCTGCTTCAAAGCGTCATTAATCTACGTCATTGTTATTATTTTGATTGTTTTTGCACCCTCTAGTGGCCAATTCTACCTATTCCACCTTTAATATAATGTTATTATTAAAACATAATATGTATTACCTCATACATGAACATGATTAGCAAATTTCTTGCGTCTCTGGATGGTGAAAATCTTCCATTGTTCCACTCTCCTTCATAATGTCACTTCGCTTTTGTTATTGTAATATTGTTTTTGTTTTATTGTGAAATAGTGACCTCTAGTGGGGAAAATCCTACATATTGTGCCTTTAAAAAGCCGATCAGTATGCACAAAAAATGTGCACATCTGTGTTTGAGTTATCAGTCTTTTCTGGGACGAGTCAGGAAATGAGAGGCTTGACTTATTCAGTGTTCATCTCAAGCTTAAAAGTGCTTAGACTGTATTTGATCCATTGTATAAGGTAAATGCTTTTGACAGATCTTTTGGCTTTCTTTCGTCATCCTTAATGCGTTGTCCTATATGTTTAGCTTTGTAACCAAGATTACAATTCTCATGATAGCTGGTTCAGGCTTGTTAGGTTGATGAGATGAAGAGTTAAGTAATAGCTTATTGTGTAGAGATGAATCGTTCTGTGCTCTGGTTTATTTCCCATTAGTGGTTTTAACTGCCAAGACATCACTGCGCTGCGCTCTCGTGTCTGATAGTTGTTAATATTTTAGTATCAATGTTAATGGGGCAAGAAATGGGCCTCAGTTCAGGCCGAAGTTTGGAATCAAAGGAAGAAGTTTCAGCTGATGTAGAGGCATTACATAAAGCAGAAATTATTTGGATCAAAACAAATGACAAATTTGTAGCAGTGACTGATGGGAGGTTAATGCATAAATGCAATGGATGTCGAGGTAAAAATCACTATATCATGGTAGTAAGTAAAACTGTGGCAAGGCCGTATAATGTCTTATATAAACTTTATAAAGTCTCCACCTGTATCTTTAGTGTTGACTTTACAAACTTATTCCTATACATTATCCCTTTCTTATGATGATGTCTTGCATTAAGTTTAAAAATTTGAAAAGCTATTAATCTGCACAGACAGATCTACTTCAGACTGCTGTTTTGCTTTCTGGCAGTGGGTTATTGTTCCTATCTCATGAAGTGGTTATAATAAAAATGCTTTTAATTAATTCAGTGGAGAGCCATGCGTGGCTGCCCGAGTCTGCTGTGACGCAAATCTGGGATTTAATCGGGAGACCGGGTGGGAAAAGAGAAAAATCGCAACTTAATTTTGTGTGTTCTGTCGGTGAGCTGATTGCAAATATTGTTTATTTAAGGTAAAAAAATCTACCAAACTTTTACCATAAACCTCAACACAGGCTTTAATGGGCTGTTATGGAGCTTATACAGTATAGGAATGTTCCTGTAGCTCATTTGGTAGAGCATTTCTTTGGCACCGCAAAGGACATGGGTTTGATTCCCACGGTTAGGGTTGAATACACTGCGTTATTGCTTCGATAAAAGTGTCAGAAAATTCATAAATGCAATGGATGTCGAATTTGTTTTTTTGTCATTTAAAAGACACATAAGAGCCATGGTTTGTGTGATAGAGTGAAAAAAATCTGCTTTAGATTTAATACTTGTCTAATGGCCAATTGAACAGCACCCATTGACCTCCCAAATTCACTTTTCTGACTTTCATTTTGGAATTTTGGGACACTAACTAAAGACATTATCTAAGAAGATGAGTCTCGCTCATGCATAGCAGTTCACATTACAGGGGAGGTTCATACTAGGGCTGGGTATCGATTCAGATTTTCCAGATCGATTCGATTTCGATTCACAAGATACCAAAACGATTCGATTTCGATTCTTGATTCAATTTTCGATTCTGGTTCTCGGACCGGTTTTTATACTCTATTCAACTCAATGAATATAGATTTAATACAAATACTATATTAATAAAAAGAACAGTGAACAGCAGGTTACAAGTGGGTAATTAATAAAATCAACGAACCACCTGAAACCGCCATTTTAAGCACTGAATGAATGAATGACAGGCTTGCCTCTTACTCCTTGGTAACATTCGCTAGACAAAAAAGAGGGTGACATCTAGTGAAGAAGACTAGTAATTCGATTAATGTTAATCTTTCGTTCAATGTTTGCAGAAATAAATATGAAAAAAAAAAGAAATTCTGCTCTTGAGAATCGATTCTGAATCGACCACGTTTTAAAAAACGATTAATCGAAAAATCTATTTTTTTGCCCAGCCCTAGTTCATACACATTTATCCACTTTTGCACCCCTAATTTTGAGTATCTGTCTCTTGTTTTCAAACAGGGGTTTGGGCTTTTGCCTCCCCCAGCTTTTTCCCCACCTTTTGTTTTTTTCACAAGATGTGCAAGTCCAGCTGCAGTTCTCACACAGGAAACTCTCTGACATCAGATAAACGTTGTGTGTTGTTTGAAAACTCACAGCTGCAGAAACCGGGAATGTCCCATGAAAAAAAGTCAAGCATTACCCAAAATATCCAGTTTGTAGCGCATTATGTAATGTGTTGTCTTGCTTAACTGTGTCCTCCCACAGTGCAGTATCGAATACATTTTACATTGTATGCTTTAAATACAAATAGTACTTTATTATAATGCATAAATGCTCACCAACCTGACCCAATTTTAATGCTTTCTTGTTGCATTAGTTTGTATTAGTTAATTCAAGTTTGTGTCTTTCATTGAAACTTCATGGGAGACAGGATGAGGGATTTCCTGTGGTGTGATTCCCATTCCTGCTCTGCCAAATTTGGGCATTCCTGACCTTTCGGAGTTCTGTGAGAATTCTGGTTCTTGCATTCAGACAGATATGCAAACCACTGGTGATCTCTTGGGGATTTAGAAGAAGTAATTCAACCGCTTGTAAAAGAACATCAAGCTAGGAGGGACATTTAATTTTACATGTGAAATTGCGACCATGCATAAAGGAGCTGTATGCAGGGCTCGACATCAACACTTGTCCCGGACAAGTAATTTGAAAATGCTAGCCACAAAATCTAAACTAGCATCACATGTTTCACTACCTCGTTCTCACTTGACAGGTTCTGTGTGTACACACACCCGTAGCGTCAGTTGCTCCACTGCGACTCTGACCCCCCTCATTTAAGCCTGAAATACGTGATGGACTTTAGGTCATTTTCGGATGCGGAGCAATGCACAAGGTTATAAAAATGCAGTGCAGTGCCCAGTGTGCGGCTGTGCGCTCAGTGCACGTGTATGGTGTGCACTGTATTTTTGTAACTTGTGCGCGCCGCGGCCCCGGATCCTACCTGACCACATACACCTGACAAATTTTTTTGCCCATAAAACATGAAGCATAATTGTAACGTATGAATCTTTCATGTTCGAAAAAAAAACTTTTCAAAACTAATACGAACCCTGGCAAAGTGCATTCGGTACAGAAATACTTGACTGCTTGTCTGCCGCAGCCTGAACAAGAGACCCACTGACTGAAATGACAGGGTTGGCTGGTGTCACTACGCAGTGACCTTGGTCACCAGTAGCAAACAATGGAGTGCTCTCTGGTTGACAAACAAGTACTTACATCATTTATAATAATTTCTGTGTTCTGTAAAAAACATTCATATCAGCAGTATATACACAGATACAGATATATCTGCGACAGGCTCTTAACAGCTGATAAATTCGGCAAAATGATAAATCGGTCAGGCTCTAGTTAATAAGTCAGGATGCAAGAAATAGCTTTCACTCATACAACATTATTGTACATCATGTTTAGGATAGGCGTGTTTATTAATGAAATGATGACGAATTGTTTTATTTACTGCTACTATGCTAAACCTTTTATTCTGAGTCGCTTACCCATTTCATACAACTGGTGTCTGCTGAGAGGCACCTGTACGTTGTTGGCCTCTTCCTGTTTTCATGTCAGTGGGCCTGTTTGAGAGGTTCAGCTGCATTTTAAAGACTCTAAGCAGTGATCAAAGCGGGCCATGACATTGTGAGACCCATGAGGTAGAAATTAATCCGCTTTATTTCAGCAGGAAAATGCAAGTGAGCGGTATTGTGGAATAAATACAACTTAAGTCCTTTAAAGTTTGGAATTTTTTTTAATGAGAGTTCTTTCTTTTGTGCTCCTTTTTTTCGAAAAATCTAGTTACTAGGGTTATCTTCCAAAATCTAGTTTCTGTTAATACTTTGGGTTTATAGTGCAGAGCAAATACTCAAAACACTTTTTTTATTAGCCAGTATTTCTCTAATAGGCTTTTTCCCAAACATCATATAAACAAACAAGAAAACAGGTCTCATCGCTTCCATTTGTAGAGAAAATGTAGTATGAGAGCAGTATGAACTAATGGGAATATCTATAAACTTTAAAGGTAGGGCTGTGCGATAAACCGATATCAATATGTATCACCGATACACCTTTATCAAAAACTAGGGATGCACCGATAGCAGTATCCGTATCGGGCCCGATACCAAGCTCATGTACTTGTACTCGTACTCGTAAAAATACCCCGATATCAAAGACCGATACCTCACGTGACGTATTTTATGACAAATTTGATTGTCTTCAATTTGTATTGACTTCATGGCTTCCACAGACTCCAGTGCTGAACATATCAGTACGAAATGGAGCAACCGATTTATATTATTAAGTTGCGCACTGTTTATCTCCTATGATTGTCAATCAGACGCCATATATTATCAGCAATTCAGCTGGTGCATTCTGTTCTTGATCTCACTTTACTGGTTAACTTCATCTTGTACTTTCCACCACAACAACTTTATGATGCCGTTTTTTCCATATCAACAGCCTTACGAATCCATAATTAACTACAGATTTTCCATCGCTCAGGATCATAGTTGGTCTCTCAAACAAACTTCACAAAGCTAGAACGAGTTCAAAACACACCCCCGCCCGCCGATATCTCATATCCAGTAGCCAAGCTCGGCCAGGGCTAAATGCATCACAAAGCAGCTGCCGGCCCTATTTATAACATGCAGGTGACACGTAGCACACGGGCCACTCTCATCATCCCTCTAAGCTGTTTGTGAAATTCAATTTGCCTGGCTTGCATGTCTACAAATTTTACCTTCGCAAAATACTAAAAACACAAAATTTGACTGAACTGGTGAATAAGTAGTTGGCCATCCTGATCACCTGAGTGAAAAAAGTAAACCAGTCTTTCACGAACTCTTAGCTTTCAAAGCAGGCCACATTTTGAGGCAATGTCCAAAGATTTGGTGACCTGAAAATAGTGACTTGACCTATTGAGGCCCAAAAGTTTTAAGCAACAGATGTGAGGAAGCATGTCACCTGTTCATGTGCAGAACTTGAATGTCTAAGGAGCTGTTGTTTGTGTATTATAGACGTGAACAAGGGCCACGCATGAAGAGAGCTGCTTTGTTTTTAACTTGGGTCGACTTGTTTTTAACACCAGCCGCTTTACTATGGTCTGAATTCAAGTAAGCTTTTGCTTTCTTGGTGTTACAGCGGAGTGAATAACACTTCTATGTGCGTCACATTGCATAATTCATCAGATGTCCAGGAGCAGGTTTGTGGAGAGACGGCTAATTGCAGTTCTGTTTACACTACCTCGGACGCTAATGTGAGCGTGAAAAGTCATTCACTATTAAACCATATACTTATCCAAGTGTAAGGCAGTCACGTGTTCGAGTTTCGAGAGGTACGCTCCTCGGTTGTCGCACTATGATGTCAGCATCCGTTGACCAGTGAGAATTTAACAGGCAGGTACTGTCGTAAATCCCCTTTACCATACATAGATTTTGAAACAACCCAGATTTAATGTGTGGGGGCACTGGGGGCTAGTATAGTGTCTTCCTGTCGCTCAGAAGGTTAGCAGAAAAAAAGGTCATGGGTTCGAAACCCAGGTACTGATAAAGTGTATATGCACTCTGGAAAGTTTAACTTAAAGTCAGCGCGATAAAGTCCGATATTAAAAGTGTTCTCAATTTGTCACACCACAAAAAAATGCATTTTACAACCCAGCCAAATTCGATAAGTAAATAAAAATAAAATGTAATCAAAAAAGATGGAAAATCAAACACTGATGGTGTGTCCGTTGTCGGTGCTGAAAGCTGCTATCTCTCTACTATCGAATACCACTGCAATGGATGCTCGCGTCGCGATTGTGTTAGGGGGCCATGCTCTGGTGGCTCCACTGCATAATCGAGCCACCGTTTTAGCCCCGCCTAAACAATCCTGAACATAGAAATGTGGAAAAACTATTTAATGGTAATGTAACTTCACAATTCATTCTAGTGTTGGGGATACGCCCCATTTTGAAATTGTCCTATTGTCAGCCTGCAAGATTGCTAATACACTCACTCATTTATTTATTTGTTCATTTTTTATTTATCTATGACAAGTCACTTGATTGGTGGACAAAAAGAAGCTGACTTACTCCAAGGGCAACACTGTCATAACTGCAACCTTCTTAAAACTGATGCCATTAATCCGAGCGCGTCTTTAAGCCATGCGCTCTGAAATTTCTGGCATTCCAGGGAGCGGGAACAACGCACTCGCTGGTTTTAAACCCTACGTGCCTAACAACCACTCTAGTGCAAGAAAATGGCAGAGCTGGGCGTATTACAAGCTCGTGTGCTAGGAGTCCATGCCGCACGCGTTCAAGTCAGAGCAAGAGTCCAAGACGCGCGCATTAAGTCCAGGTGCGTGAGAGAAGGAATCTGGGCATGTTTCAAGCGCTCTCGTGCAAAGTGAAGCCCACAAACCCTCATGCTAAGAAATGCAAATGCAATGCGCATGTTAATATGAAACTATGATGATAATAATAATAACTATCGCCAACTATCGTCATGAAAGCCCACTAACAGCAATATGCTGACGATTGTCGATACACAATTCTTGTTGTCTATCGGCACAACCCTATTCAGTACTACACAGTTCACAGTCTTTGTAATGAGTTTCAGCAATACATGTTTAACATTTATATTGTGTTTAGAAACAATTTTCTGAAACTGACTTGATGTGGACTTTAAAGGTACTCCAAGCGAATTCACGCGTTTTAGACCATAACATTTTTTTGTTACATACAGCAAACATGTCCTCACTATCTGCTTGCTGCCTGTCCTGCTGATCAAACTGTAAAAAACGCGATCTCTGTAGACAGTCTAGGCTCCACAAACTGCAATAAAAACAAAGTGGCCAAACCTACCACTAGAAACGATAGCAAAGTGTTCCAGCCAATAAACGACAAGAAGGATTTGGGGGTGGGGGTTGGGCGCATTCATGAAAGCATGGAAGGGAGGGGGAGGGGTTAGCTACGCTCCGTTTGTTTGAAAACATCAACAAAAGTGACGTCACACAGATTCGCTTAGAGCACCTTTAAGTGTCATTCTCCCTTTGCAGTAGTTTATTTCTTAGTGTCATCATGCATAGGTCTTAGAAGCCCAAAGCAACAGCTCAGATTGTCAGCACAAATATTTCAGCAGTGTTTGTGGTCTTAAGGGAAAGGCTTGCTAATTGGTCTATGAAGACAAGCTCAACATTGTCGTGGTTACCCTCAACCATGAAGTTCAGGGTAATGCTACAGGTTTACTTGTAATTTTACATGGATGATGCTGTTTACACCCCAGCAGCGATCTTCAGAAGTCTCTGTGTGTATCAGTAAATGTTTGTAACCCATGTGTTTTGTTGACATTGCACAGAATCACCCAATTAACCTTACTCTGCACCGGGGACCTGGTGTTAATGTTTTTAATGTCTTTCTACAACTGAAGTTCATAGCTCACTGCTTTACAGGTTTTTACCTTAGCATATTATTTCATTCACTGTGATTAAATTGCCATTATAAAAAGCAATAACTGTATGAGTGGTTGCCAAGGTGTTGCTATGTGCCAGAGTGTTTGCTTGCTGGCCCATGTCAATTCATAGCCCACTTCCATGTCTATGATTCTGGTTCTTAAATAAGGTTTGGTCTTTCCAACTGGTGATTTTTACTTGCATTTGGCGCTTGGCGAGTGTTCATTTAAGGCCCTGTACTACAACCAGGAAGGTAGCATGTTATGTATGCACGACATGGAATACCCAGATGACCTGCTGTGTTTGTCAAAACATGCAACCTGAGCACGGTTCATGGCATATTGCTTCTTAAAATGTTATGTGCTCAGTTCGGCCAGAGATTATTTAAGTAGCTGGTACATAGTACTTGGAAGAAATTGGACTCTATTAAAGGAAGTCCTGCCTTCCAAATTAAAGAAACAGACGCAAAGTTAAGTGGTTGTATTTGTTAAACATGAAATACTTAGCTTTATATGAGGAGCATAAGTGCATGATAAGTTTCATGTCTGGTTTTATTTAAGTGTATTTTTCAAATGTAAGTTTGCTAAGCATAAAATGTTGACGTTGCACTATTAGATACATTAGTATGTAGTTTACATAGGGGAGAGTGGGGCACAACCTAACGCTTTTTGGTTTTGACTCAATCATTCAAAAATATTTGTGTTTGATTAATTATATTTTTACACAAGCAACACGCATATCTCTGCTACAAATGAACATTTGAAGTTTGTTTCTATTACTTGCCATTCTTGGACAATTATACCAAACATGATAGAAGTGCCAACGTTACAACTTAGCCCATAGGTGGGGTTATTTGTAACAGGCAGAGGGTTAGTTATAACACAAAAAGTTTGCAGGAAATATTTCAATATAATTTTATCTTGAAGTGAATATTGTTTATATATCTGTCTATGAAAGACACACTATTCATCCCTCATCTAACCATAGTTCAATAATAAATGGATATAAATGTCTAAACATGCGAGAAAACACAGCACAATTATTCCAAAAAAATGTTTTTATATGTGACCCAGTCTGTAAAAACCATACTACAGTTTCAAATTCTGACATAATGAAATCAAAGTCTGATTTCAGCCATTCATTTCATTATGATTTCAATCTTTGACGTGACCGTATTCAATCAATATTAAAGATATAAACAAAAATACATTTTTACACAATTTTTGATAAGACAGGCACATTTATTTTGTTGGCAGCCAGCAATCATTCGTGTGTAGCCTATTTAACCCTAATAAGTCCCTCGGGGTCAATCTTACCCCCAAGCCACTTTTCTTTAGTTTTTAAAACATGGTTCCCTGTATCTCAGTGGAATAAGATTTTGTGACTTTTCCAGATTATCTGTCAAGATTCATATTAAAAAACTGGGTTTGATCCGGACGTTTTAAAGAGGTGTAAAAAAAAATCACCAAAAGAGGCCCTTTGGGGGAATAATGACCCCAATTGAAATGAATGGGAAATGCAAACAAATATCGTTAGTGCTGAGGGGTTAGTTGTAACGCTGTTACACAATTTTTTTTTACTGCTGGGTGAAAATATTTTCAAGTCTACCAAAAAAGAGCTGCAGACATATTTCAAAATGATGCTATGTTTTAGTCAACATGAAATAACATTGGTTTTGGTATCTTACCCAACTCGGAAACCGAAAAAAACCTATGATGAAAAAAATGACCATACTGTTGGCAGCGTGAAAACAATACCGGGAAAACAACTTGCTCAACCCTGTGCAACAATGTAAACGGTTTGTGTTACAACTAACCCCGTGTTAGTTTGTGCCCCGCGCAACCCCTACTTTGTACAGTAGCATGCATTTGTATTTAGTTGTTACATGATTTAGATCAGTGTTGTGTTGTCATGATCGATTGCTAATCTTGGTACACTGTAAAAAGTTGCAACTTAAAAACCTTCTATTGGTAACACACCTAAAGTTAAATTGTTCACATAAAGTCTTTTTCACTTAAACATATATAAGTGTTCATTTTTAAATTGTATATAAAGTAGTGTTACCAATTAAAGTAATTTTGTAAGTTAATCCAACTTTTTACAGTGTACTGTGTTTGTGAAAGATGCCCATCCCTCGTTCAGTGAGTCTGTACACTGATGAAGTCTCTTGTGTGTGTCCCTTCAGTAACAGATCTATGGGGAGTGTTCAGTAAAACACGGGAGCAGCATTCATACATCAAATCCCTCACTGTTTGTCCACGACTCCCAGTGCAACTGTACTGCTTCATATTATACTTCACTGTTATCCATAACAAAAAATAGTATTCAAAAAATAAATAGCGATGCAGAACTAAGTCAGCGTAGGTAAGTAGCAGACCTTTAATAATAAATGTTGTCATATACTGTATTTGCATCAGAGTTGACTTTCGTGAAAAATTTTTGTTATTGTCTTCAAATAAGTAGTTGAATGTTAACCACCTTAATCGTCATACTCGGTAATTAGAATCTTTAATTTATGGATCTCAACACTAGGTAAAATATTTGAACGATGCCTGGTTATTTATATTAAAGGCTATTTTTTGCATTCTAATCTCTGAGTTTTCATTTGATGGTAATCCTATCAGTTTTCTTTTAAAGTGTTTAAATTTGCTGCATATTTATTTATATTTACTTGTTCGACTCTAGTTTATAATACATATCCTAAATTTAACAAAAATATTCAAGATAAGAAAAGCCTGCTGTTTATATTATTTTAGGAATGATGTCGCAGCTGACAGGTACGATTCCGAGTTCTCATTTAATAAAATTTGTGCACTTTATGAATATTTATAATGAAGCATTTACAAGGAGAGACTAATTAGACATTTAAAATATGAAAAATACAACAAATCCTTTAAGCTACACAAGAAAGTCCATAAAAAGTGGATTTTAAATGAATCAATTGACTATTTTTATGACTTCGAGAAATGATAAAGGATGTAGTTGCCGAGTTGGTTCAACAAAAAAATTAAGGCAGCAAAGATTTTTTACCGTGTATGCATTTAAACCAGTTGTAGGGGACTCTAAAATAATATTAGCCAACTTAAAAAAAATATGATGGGCACTTTAAGTAGCTTCAGTTGTCTAAAATCTAAAAGATGCAGGTGCAAATGAAGGCTTTCTGAAGTTGTGTTTTCAAAAGAATAGATTTTGTACTGATGTTTCCTAGAAAAACCCAGGACAAAAGGTAATAGCACTGAGATATATATATATATATATCTTTTTCTCATTTTCTGTTATGTGATACAGTAAGTGCCTATCAGCCTTGAAGTTGCACAATGTTTGTGTGTGCGTGTGTGTAGTATGGGATTGTGTGCGTGGGCTTGGGGACACTGTATGTAATCTGTTGTCACAGACTCATAGTTGACATGAGCCGGACTGTGCGTCATGTTTTGAATTAAACGGACTGCCCTGGTTGTGTTCGTCAGTATCCAATTTTAGAAAAGAAAACACACTTATGTCTTTTTATGATTCCCTTTTCAACAGCTCTTCCCTTCAGTAGAGGCTTTGTCCATGGCGTTCTTGCAGAGGACCGGAGACTACTGCCACGCTCAACATCCACGCGTTTGAACCAGACGAGAATGCTTCACACGCTACCCGCTGGCCTGCTCTGATTTCTGGATGCACTGAGACGCTCTTCCCTCTACTGCCACCCAAAACTCTTTACAAATCTAATGGGGTGATCTTGTCTCTCTGGCTACCGTAAGCCATTAAAGAGAGGAAACAAGTGATTTGAGATTTTAAAACATCAAGGAGTCTTTAAGTGATAGACCAGAAGCCGTGGAGAGCATCTACCGGGTGAATTTGGTTACAACAGGTTTCTTTCAAAGGCTGGACACGGAGTTGAAGGCGCCACGATGGCTCGGATGAACCGGCCGGCCCCAGTAGAGGTGTGCTACAAGAACATGAGGTTCTTGATTACCCACAACCCAACAAACTCCACACTAAGCAGCTTCATTGAGGTGAGAACGTTCTGTCTTGTCAGAGATGTAAACGTGTGTGTCTCTGTGTATTCGTGCCGCCTGTTCCCTCCCTCCCACCCTTCGCTTCTCTTTTTAGCCCTTGCTGAAATGCATGCACTTTTAAATGGCACGTCCCGTCTTTGCTCACATGGTCTATCTTAAGACAACTCTACTGTCACATGGCCCACTCATTCTTATCTTGCTGGGAAAGTGTGCATGAACCATGGAAGCTTTAATGATAGCGACACATTCACAAAGCCTTCGTTGTCATGGTAACCCATCCCAGTGCACCAGTCACATGGCAGGGATGAGGGACAGGGCATGTTCATGGTTGGCTTACCTTACTTTTCCTTCCATGGAAAAATGATGTGAGAACAAATGGTGATTGTTTTATTTGTAAATATAATCCATTCTCTCCTATTATTCTTCAGGATCTTAAGAAGTACGGAGCCACAACGGTGGTCAGAGTTTGCGAGGTGACTTACGATAAAACCCCTCTGGAGAAGGATGGAATCACAGTTGTGGTGAGTGCATATTGTCTTAATGTCTGTTAATAAGTTAATTCACAGGTGTCGCAAAATAAACCTCAACAGATTTGACTATAACGTCTTAAAGGGGTTTATTTTGCATTATGCATTATTTTGCATTCTGATTGGTCAGTCATGTCGTCTAACAATTTTATTTTCTAAATAACTACTGCACATCCAAAGACTATGTAATACCATATCGCTCAAATCTGAACACTTAACTCTTTTAGTGTTTCATGTAATTCAGTAATATCTTAAAGGTGCCGTAGAATATAAAACTGTATTTATCTAGGCATAGATGAATAATAAGAGTTCCATACATGGTAATGACACATCATGAGCCTCAAACGCAATCGTTTCCTCCTCCGTTACAGTTCAGATGTATGCCCACAACATTACATTACAATTACACATTAAATTAAGTACAGTGTTGTTACAATGCTAAAAACAAAGTTGTGACTGTTGAGTTAGCGTTATATGCTAGTTAATACTATTTGCTAGCGTTTAGGCTGAAGTTTTACTATTGACGTTACAGTTATACTTAAAGGAACAGTATGTAAGAAATTTATATCAATTAATCATTAAATGGCCCTGAAATGTCACTAGACATTCAGAAATCATTTTCATTTCAAATACTTCTATCACTCACAACAGCGGTCCGGCCAGGATATTGTCATTTAAAAAGTGGAGTTGCAGCCCTCAACTGATGTTTATGTTGTCGTTTGGTATATTGGCCACCAGCTGTGTGATTGCAGTACCAGTTTTAGCCACACGTTTTGTGATTGCAATACCAGTTTTGGCCACAATCCTACATAATGTTCCTTTAACATGGTCCATCCTGAAAAAAACAAAACGTACCAATCGGAAATGTCCAATAACTCTTTCCCCACCATTGACGAGTTAACACGTCAATTAAGGGAAAACTCTTCACTGCCAATTACAAGTTTTTCCGGCAATCCGTATTTCTGCGATTATCCACGTGGTGAGAGGTGATATATTCATTTGATATATTTTATGTTTATATTTTCAAAGAACATTTTCTGGAAGGCAATGAACATTTGTGAAAATTATAAAAAGTGCTGGCAATGGCTAACAACGCGAGAAGTGCGACCCGCGGTGGCGACGTGCGAGATCTCACCCAGCGAGATGTCTTCAAGCTCGGCTCAAGCACCCACCGAAATGGCCAAGCACATAAGCTCAAATGCTTCAAATTTGCTTCACATTTTGTGTCTAAAACAACACGAAAAACATGACAGCGCCACTTTTCTCCTTTTTTTCAACGTGTCTCATTGCTAAGTAACCTAAGCATTGTTTGACGTTGTGATGAGCACCCACCGGCGGAAATAGAAATTCATGCACGTTTGTTATCTGATCCTTATTTACATTTTTATATTTCAAAATATATGTATGCATTACATATAAGCCGTTGTGCATCAATGCACGCATGCATGTGCACCGACACACACATTCTATAACCACCGCGGTGAATTGGTGCATTAGTGGTACAATAGTATTTTACCATAGTGGTCAAATACTGCCACCATCACAGCACTTTTATTGACCAACTATACAATCACTTGCTGATTACAAAGTTACGTGGAAATAAATACATTGCTTTTACATTTATGCATTTTGCAGATGCTTTTATCAAAAGAAACTTACAGTGCAATGCAAGGCATGCATTTTATATCTATGTGTACTCCCTGGTCACCGGAATTGATCCGAAATATTGATTTGAGTTAAATAATTTTATTATTAAGAAAGATACTGCAAATTGATACGAGAGATATGAAACTAACAACTAGGACAATTGGACAACAGTAAATTTAATGTGCAGTGACTATACAAAATTTTTTGACTGCTGTTATTGACCAGTTAAAGTACAGTATTCAAGAAATCGATGTAATGAAAAGGTTTGTTTTTTACACTTAAGAAGAGAAATGACCAAAAAGATGAATTATAAAGTTTTTTGCATTAGACGAATAAACACGGGTCCCCTTGACCCCATCCACTCTCTCACACACACTATGTTCATTATTATGAACGTTCTCTTCCAAGCAGCTACACGTGTTTCTTATTACCAACGTCAATGTTGCACTGTTGCTATGGTATCTGCAGAGTCTGGTCTCTCCGTGTGGCCTCCAATTTGGTTCCCGCCTACCTTCCCCACCACCCAACCTTTCTTTTATACTTTTCATCCTGACTGTTTCACAGTAAGAGTAAAGAAAGAAGAAACTCAAAGCAAACTGTTGCATAAGGTCTGACTTTACTTGATGCTGTGAATTTGAAGGACGCGTCTGCTCTGCAAATCTCTGCAGTCCTGCAGTCAATTTCAATATTCTTGCATTCGCTAAACCAGATAATTCAACCTTAAGAGAGGTTGGACTAAGTAAATAAGACTTTAAGAAAAGATAGAAAGGCAAAACTAGACCTGTTTGAATCGTGACTCACTCAAATCTTTCACCCGGATCTTTAAATTAACTCACGAGTCGCGAGTCTCTAGTATCATTAACCCGGATCAGTTGAGTCCTACTACAATTTAATGTAAAACCATAAACAGCGCGCCACCACACACACAAACCTCTTGCAACTTTATTGATGAGTCTTCGCTCGCTCTACAGATCCCCCCGTAACTGGCTGATCTGCGCGAGAACTGACCCGAGATTCTCACTCAGAGACGGAAACATTGCAAACTTGAGAGACATGCGAATCTGCAATGTTTTCCGGCTCTGACTCGAGAATCTCTGAACTCATAACCGTAACCGTGCGAATCAGCTGATTAGTGGATCTGTAGAGCGAGTGAAGTCTCATGAGTCCCATGGTCTGCGAGTCTGCAATGTTTCCGGCTCTGAGAATCTCGGATCAGTCGGTTACAAGTGGGTCTGTACTGAGTTTCCTTGGCGAATTAGCAATACTGACTCAAGTGACTCACATAACCCGGATCACTTTAGTGAGTGACTCACAATAACCCGGATCTTTAAAAGGAATCGAGTTTAAAGTGAAACACTACAATCTGTACCACACATTGAATGTAAGTTACACATGTTTTAAAAATAATTTGACCTAAAACACATGTTTGTCGATTTGCTGCACTTCTAGTGAGCCCCTGAAATGTCAATCATGTGGCACAAGTTGCATGTTGCAAAACTTCAATATTTCTGTCACAAGTGTACTTTACTTGCATTCGTGTTACGTTATGTAAAATATAGGTTTGTTGTGTTGTCCCCATGGTGAACTTAATAAATCTCACTCATCTAGCATGAGTTGCATGCCGACTGCAACGTTTCTGACACATTTGTTGCAAAACTGCAATGTTTCTGACGCATTCGATGTCATTCACTTTAGTTTGTGTTATTTTATGTAAAATAGGGGTTTGTTGGGTTGTCCGCAATATCATGGTGAGCTAGGGGTTGAACGACTTCAAATTATTTAAAGTTGACTGTTATGACATCAAAGTCGAGTTGACGTCGACCAATCGTTGGTGTCAATCTTACAAAACACAAGAGATGGGACTGCTTTGCAACATGCCACAATTTATTAGCAGAACATTAATACAGATGCTGATTATACAGCTTATGTTGCAACTTAACGTTAACAATGCAACAATAACTCCCGTTTTAAAGCATTCTTTAATCGATGCATGTTGGAATAGCAATGCTTAAATTATACAGCTCCTATGTTGCGACTTAACGTTAACAATGCAACAATAAATCCAAAAAGTACAGTGATTAACGCGACTAGTCGACGTCAAGCTTAAAGTGTCACGACATTTGCATTAAGGTCGACTAGTTTGTTCAACCGCTATGATGAGCTCATGAAATCTCACTAATCTAGCATGAGTTGCATGCTGACTGCAACATTTCTGACACATTTGTTGCAAGACTGCAATGTTTCTGACGCATTTGATGTCAATTACGTACGTTTACATATGTTGTTCATTTATTTAAAGTGCATGCTTATTGTTTTTGTCTGCAGCTGTATGGTAAGCCCCTGACATGTCAGTTATGTTGCACAATTTGCCTGTTGCATTTCTGATAGGGATGCCGATATACACTAATAAAACCTGCCCGATAACAGTTCTGAAGCGCACAGCTAAAATTATGCGCAGCTATTTCATGTACTACATCTCTGAAATCACTGTTAGTTTGAGTCGTTTAAAAGATGCATTTGAAAAAGCAACACTCATCAAACATAATCATTATACATATTCGTTATTATCATGAAAATACCTGAAAAGGTTTGAAGAAGAGCAATATAAATATGTCCTTAAGCCATTTCCTGGAGCTGCGTGTGTCTGGTTCTTCATCTGCAGCGCATATTGAGTTTCTGCACGAGAGCGCCCTCTGGCTTTTGGATGTAGCTGCATTTCATCGTTATTCATTGAGAAGCATAGCAAGCATCATCAGCCGATTTATCGGTCCATCCCTAGTTTCCAGAGGCGGACACTACTTAAGTATTTTTACTTTCTACATAAAAGTACATTTTCAAGTATTCGTATTTTATCAGTGTTTTTCTTTGGAAAACCTACACTCCGAAGCATATTATCATAATTTTTACTCCACTCCATTTTATAATTTCAAGTTTTTGGTTTATTTTTAATATTTAAGTACATTAAACAAGTAGTTCTCAATCTTTTTCAGCGTGCAGCCCCCCTTGTGTACGTTGCATTCTTTCGCCCCCCCCCCAAAGAAAATTTATGACAATTTTGTTCTAAAACATAACATTTCAATTAGACAAAACATATTAAAGTATTCAAAGTAGTGCTGTTGGTTAGTAGACTTAATTTTTTAGGTTTAATTACACAAAATTTATGTATTTTATAAAATGTAATGAAACTGGGGCCCCCCTGGCACCATCTCGCAGCCCCCCTGGGTAAATTTGAGAACCACTGCATTAAACATCTAATATTTTTTACTTAAGTACAAAAGTACTTTTGTACACAATTTTTATGTAATTAGGTATTAAATCAATTTTAATATGCAATATAAAAGGAATACACAGTATGATTCTATAGAATAGTGAACATTTTTAGTAAAGTAATTTTTTTCCCAAGACAAACACTCTGATAAGGCACAGATGCTTGGATTTTTTTTTATATATTCAAGTAGTGTCCGCCTTTGCTAGTCTGATGCATTCACTTGAGTTTGTGTTTTGTTATTTTATATAAATTCAGGTTTGTCTGCAATTTTATGGTGAGCTCATGAAATGTCACTTGTAGCACAAGTTACATGACAAATGCAAAGTTTCTGACGCAGTAGTTGCCAGACTGCAAATTTCTGACACGCTGAATGTCATTTCCTTACATATTTTGAATATTTTAGGTTATTTTATTTAAAACACAGGTTTGTTGATTTGATGGTGAGCTCATGAAATGTCACTCATCTCGTACAAGTTGCATGTCGACTGCAATGTTTCTGATGGATATATTGCAAGACTGCAACTTTTCTGACGCATTTAATGTAATTTTCTAGGATTTATGAATATTTTGATTTATTTAAAACACAGATTTGTTGTTTTGTTCGAATTTCATGGTGAGCTCATGAAATGTCACTCATCTAGCACAAGTTGCATGTCGACTGCAGTGTTTCTGGCAGATTCGCAAGGCTTCTGACACATTCAATGTCAGTTACTTGCGTACTTGCGTTTATCTGTTTGTTGTTTTTGTCCGCAGCTCCATGGTGAGCTCTTGAAATGTCAGTCATCTGGCACACGAGTTGCTGAGAAACTTTGCAAGGCAAAAAACCCCAGTGGGAACAATCAGCAGTGTTACGCGTGTTGTTCTGTGTTCAACAAGAGAGTAAACTGCGTGATCCCAGGAGGTGTGCACGTGTCACTATACACCCCTCCAGATCAGACATCTATAGAGAGATGAATGCATGACTGCGTGTTTGTGCAAGTGACCCTGCTTCCAAATCTGCATTCTTAAAGTAGGCCATGGCTGTTTACCCAACCTGCATTACATCAGCAGCCCGCCATCCGCTCCAGTTCAATAGGTTTCTAGATGTAGCGTGTTTGCCCGGGAAATCAATAGGATGGAGTGGAGGGAAGTGGAGGAAGTTTTTGTGACAAGTCATTCATGCATCAAAGGCTTTTTTCTAAAGCCAACTTCTATGAGGCCTTGCCAGTTCAGTTTGTTTACTTCAGGACGGCTCACACCTGCTGATGGCGAGTGTCACGTCCCCGGGGCTGTTGTGTGACTGAATGTTACTTATTGGTCCCGTGTGACGAGCGATATTTTGAGGCCTCCGAATGCCGACTTACCCGTAACCGTACTGTGAGAAATCTCTTTGTAATTAAAGCTTGCCCTGCCTGGATCACGAGTTTGTGTAAGCATCTATGCCTCTGAAGGCATGCCAGTTGGTTTGCTGGTTTACTCCAACTATGTCCCTCGCAGCTAAACCACATCAAAGTCCCTTAGCAGTGGTTTCGGCAGACGGGGGGAGGAGAGGGGTGGCATTTACCGGACCTCTTGTTAAGAGGGCTGTGGTTCACCCTTCACCTTCAGGTCACAGGGTCACAGGACAGACACACACATATGCTAAAATTATGCCATTCACATGCTTCCCAGGCACCCCATCTTGTCAAGCATGTTGAATCATAGAGAGGTGTGTTGATAAAGGTGCTACGATCTTTCAGGATATAATGCGTCTCTTGTGGTACAGACACATGTTTATATCTAACCCTAAACTTGTTGATTTTGTTGAAACGGTGTTTAAAACACCAAAAACATACAGCCTTGTACGACCCGAGCATCCAAAGAGAATACAAGCTCAGTTGACACGAGACGTCTCGGCTCCGTAATACATTTGCAGACTCTGTTTTGCCCTGTTAGCATTTGCTTTGGTTAAGCTGAAAGGCTATTTTGGATAACCTACTTTTTAAAGAGCCAAGTGTACAAACATTTAATCCCTACAAATCTGTCTTAGATTAAAGAGCGAAAATTTCAGAGCGGATACTTTAGCAATGAAAGGTATTTAGACACCCTAGTTAAACAAATTTTGTAGCATAAATTAACAAAGTTTAAAGACAAAGTGGCTTCTGTAAATGTATAAAGACCTTACATAATGAACTGTATTGTTTTTATTATCTTCAAATGAGCAATTTTTATCTGCATACAATGGATCCCCTTATATGGAAGTCACTCACCGCCATGTTTTTACAAAAACCTTAAACGGACAAACAGAGTGCGTTTTGTCGCTACGTTGTCTCAGGCGTTGACATGTTTGTTATGTGATGGCTACCGTAGCTTCTCTATGCATTTTGAAAGCGACTGAGCTGTGGACTGAGACGTTTGTTACAATTCACAGTCTCACCACTAGATGCCGGTTAAAATATACACACTGGTCCTTTAACCAAATAGTCCCAAGGTGATTTTAGTGGACAACAAGAAAGTGTCAACATGCTATTAATGGCACACTCACATTATCCAAAACAAACCATGCCCCAGCGTGATTGTCCCCCCACCCTACTCTCCCAGATGCACGCACTCGCACTGTACTTTTATCGATCCGAGTCCAGGCGCGCTTTCGTCATTAAGATGCGATTGTTTTGAAAAAGCAGGAAGTAAAGCAATCTCTTAACACTGGAATCCATTGTAATGTTAAGTGTGTGTTTTTTATTCAGAGTCGTTTGTTGCGCGATGTTAGACAGCCTTCTTACATGTCACCATATTGCTTAGTTGATCTGTCACGTGTGCAGCTCGGACATTCACATAACCCTGTTGCACCCATCAAAAGGTTTTTACGGAGCCAGATAAGGCGAGTGGTCACGCAAGTGACGTCTTCACCATTTGAATCGCGCTCAGACCATAGCTTTCTGCACCTGAGCCCAAGTGAACCGCACTCCAACCCACCTCTGCAACCCAGCCGAGGCACGATTAACCAATCCTCCCCGATCACACTAGTCGAACAAACCAGGCTTTGGGGTTTAAACGCGCCGAGTGCGATTTGGTTTGGATAGTGTGAGTACACCCTAAGAAGTCATCCAGTTTTACTGCTTTGAATAACCGTATTGATGTAACATAAATCATGGTGACCATTGAAATATGAGTTTTTTTTATCCCCAACACTTTTCACACCAAGACATGAATTTTCCTCCAGCTTTTCGAAATATTTGCTTACCTGAAAGAATGGAAGGCGCACATTAACTTGCTGAAAGGCAAAATTATTACCCTCCTGACAATTACATTGATTTTAATGAAAAGTTGTTTTGCCAGTTAAATTTTCCTATCCAGTGAGTTCACAAGAGTGCATTGTGTAAATATGTCTTTTGAGCACTTGTATAAAACTTAACTACCGCATCTCTCTCCAGGATTGGCCATTTGACGATGGAGCTCCACCTCCCTCCAAAGTGGTAGAGGACTGGCTGAGTTTACTGAAAAGACACTTCATGGAAGACCCCGGCTGCTGCGTAGCGGTTCACTGCGTGGCCGGTCTAGGAAGGTCAGTTAATGTTTTCATGCAAATGCTTAGAAGATTTAAACACTGCGTTTTTTCCCCCACTCCTGAGAACTCCGAAAGGCAAATGGGTTCATTTCTCATCTGGTGGCCCATAAGTAAGGTCACCTCCAGTTTTAAACCTTAATCTGGAAAAGAATGTGAGCTGTGTGCTTTAAGGAACATAATGCACCTCTTGGTTTCCCAGGAGACCCATCTCCTCTATTAACCAGTTGATAGTTCCCTATGGACTAAAATCGTACTGGTTACATATCGAGCAAGGTGCCCCTTCTGAGGCTTTAAAGCGGACGGAGTGCTCCGCCAAAGTCAACAGTCCCCAAAGTGCACTTACTCGGCTGCAATTCTGCTGTTTTTAGAGGCATCGGGGTGAGGGCCGAAGACAAAACAGGAAGTGGCTTTTTTACAACCATGTGTTTGTACTGTCCTTCTCAAACCACGACCTTTACGACAGACTGTCCGTCCCACGCGACTGAGATTTTGTTTCGCCACACATGATGCTCTCTCGTGTATTCTTTTTTTATTTTAGTCTTTTACTAAGCAAATTTGCTGTTAAAGTGTCGGAAGTCCTTTGTTTAAATCTCTCAAAACTGATTTTCTACCATATAATGGACTGTCGTGTTAAGCCCTCCACACAATGTATCAATGCTTTCTATTGGCGCACGTACGAGGGTAACTAAACACCGCCAATGACGGCTATTAAACAGCAGCGAGTGACGTGAGGAGGGAGGTAGTCTGCCCTCACTGCTCTCGTCTTTTGGGCGGTAAAACTCTGCCTCTGACGCACTTCATCTGCTTCCAGAGGGATTCGGCCTCGACTCTTGAAAGAGTGCCAGTGCTTTTTTGGCCCGACTTGTTTATTTTCATCCAGTTCAGATGGCTGTACTGTTTAGAAGTGGGGTTGCACCGTATGATTGAGCATTGTAAGTGGTGCTTACTAAGGCAGTCATCATTATTATTACCCATACTTAGGGTTAGACGATTGTTTAAACTCCTAGCCGTAAGTGTTCAACATTCGTTTGTTTTACAGACATAAAAGATACCTCAAATCGTAAAGTTTGTGGAGCAGATGAGTGCTTTTGCTTTTGTTAAGTTATACACTGTAAACAAATTCCTTGTTGAACTTAAATGTTTAAAAGAATACTCCAGCCAAATATCAACATTTTCCAATGATTTACTCACCGTAAAGCAATCCGAGATACATATGTCCATCATCTTTCAGACAAACACATTTGGAGTTATTTTAGTAAATGTCATTGCTTTTCCAAGCCTATGATGTGAGAAAACTGGGATCAGGGAACAACTTCTGACCTAAAACAAGTGCAAACATCCTTCACAGAAGTAATCCACACAGCTTCTAGTGGTTAATTTAAGGTATTTTGCAGGTAAACGATTATTTATCTTGACAAGAGATGAGTTGCTACAACTTATAAAATGAACTGCTTTCAACTATATTTTATAACAACAAATTTCAGCATAGTGAGCGTTGCCATGGCTACATTGCGCAGTTATTCTCCTGAATCGTGTCCAAGATGGTGTCGTTACCAGAAGCTAGTTATTATAGTTTATTAAGTTTTCAATATGGATATTTTAATTACAATATTACATCGATTACCAACAGAAGACCTTTATAAACTTCTTGGAGACGTGTGTATTACTTTTGTAAAGGATGGATGCACTTTTTAATTAAATAAGTTTAATCGTTATATTTATTTATTTTAATAAAGAGTTCTATTTATAATTTCGTTATATTTAATATAATATTATTTTTATTTAATTATATTTAATTATAATCCACTTGAATTTACAATTAATTTAAACTTCTTGACTAGTAAGGAGTTGTTATAAATTATTCAAATTAAGTTTAATTGAAGTTATTTCAACTCAATTTTGGTAACACAATAAGGTTGTATTACCTAAAGTGAACTATTAATGAACATTACTTCTATTTCGATTTATTCATCTTAGTTCATGTTAAATACGGCATTTACTAATACATTTATAAAATTAAGCATTAAAATTTAACGTTAATTTATGCACCATAAACTAACATGAATAACTTTATTGACATTAACTTACATTAACAAGAATTAAAAATTTTGAAAAACCAGACTGTTCATTGTTTGTTCATGTTATGCCGAGTTCAGACTGCACGATTTTAGCCCTGATTTTGACTCGCCGACAGGTTTTGAGAAATCGCCGACATATGCACGAAATCACAGGCAAATCGATGCTCGTGCACGCGAGTCACAATCACACAGTGTGAATTATCAAGGACGTGATCTGAAAGAATCTGAGAGAATGTTAAATATCTGAACCTGTCGGCGATTCAAATCATGCCGTGTGAATAACATCAGCGATGACCTACAGCCAATGAGAGAGCAACATACAGGACAGCCGGAAGTTCGTGGAGGAGTCTCTCCAAACATTTCCTCTTTCATAATCTTTATTTCTTTTTCTTACGGCTGCAAATAAACGCACCATATTATTTTAATAATAATCCCAGTCTCACGTGAGAACTCCGGTCTTGCATGCGTGACTTTGCGTTGTTTCCTTCGCGTCACTTCTCGCGTGCGTTTGGTTGTGAGACGTAGTTTGCAGACTGGGACAAAGTTATCGCCGATTCTTCGAGATGGTCCTCACTGCGGAACACAACATCCAGAGGGCGGGGTTGGATCTAGATCCAACTCCTCCCACTTTATATACTTTGTTCCGCAAAATGAAGCAGTATATTTGCGTTGTTGCAGCCCGCAATTAGTTGCAACCTGTGGTCGCCAACGTTTGCTCTTATCAATTTAAGTGTTTTGATTAATAATATAGTTGAGAAATATTCATAATTTAGAAAGTATCACAGTTAGATGTAAGGGGAGGTAAGGACACGTTCGCGACAGTTTGATATCACTGAAGGGATTTATTTGTGCATTATCCCACTTATTACACAGCTATTCCTATACGAGTAAATATAAAAACAAATTTATTTGATATCTTTTATTAGCAAATTTAAAAAAAAGTAAACCATCTACGAGGGAAAACTGTTCCCTAATGGCTGTAAGCAAAGACGCGTTAAAACAAGTTCAAAGTCCATATAAGATAAACATTCAAATAATTAATTTCTAAATAACATGCCATAGCCTATATATTTTAATAATTATGCATATTTATACTGTATTCATTCATAGGTCTTAAACTGCATGTGGTAAGATTACTCCTAGTAGGCTTACACAAAATGTTTTACTCCAAAACATTATAGAAAAAAACTTACATTTCACCATAAAGGCACTACTTTTATTGTAGTCATAAGTAAAGTTATTTTTTTATGTCAAAGTAATAACTTAATTTAGTTACAACTTAATGCGGAAATGGTTATGCAGCAACACCATAGACAGTAAAAGAGCAACACGTGTATGACGTGTCTTGTGGTAAAACTTCCGACCAATGAGATCTCTGGATCGGGATCCAGATCCGCCCCTGGATCTAAATGCAACCCCGCCCCCTGGATGTCGTGTTCTGCAGAGAGGCGCTACCGGATTCTTCTTACGGGAAAGTGATGCAGTATGAAAACCCCTGTCGTCAATCCATCGTGCAGTCTGAAACAGCAGCGGCTGAACGCTACCACGCAGTGTGAAACCACAGGTGACCCGACTAGTTTGAAAATCATGCAGTCTGAACTCGGCATAAGTTAACTCTTTCCCCGCCATTGACGAGTTAACTCATCAATTAAGAGAAAACGCTTTCCTGCCAATGATGTTTTTTACAGCAATCCATATTTTCCGCTATTATCCACCAGATGGCACTCTTACCCAACTTATAAAACCCGGACGCAACCCCTTAGGGCAAACAGTTCAAACTCTGTGTACTGTATGTTTTGATCATCACTTTGAATCTGATCTCTATCAAAAGCATTACGCAACAAATACGCACAAAAATGCAATTATCTCAGCTTTTTGCACAAAATCTTTGTATTTTTGAAGAAACCTACTCTATTTGAGAGGTGATAAAAAGAGAAAAAATAAAGGTAGGATACAATTTTTTTAAAGCAGAGGGTCTGTTTTTTTTATATTATATTATGTTTTTTATATATTATATTATATTATATTATATTATATATAATATAGTATAAAAACAGACCCTCTGCTTTAAAAAAAAGTTTCAGATATATATATATATATATATCTTATGTTTATATATTTAAAGAAGAACATTTTCTGGAAGGCATTAAACTTTTGTAAAAATCATCAAACAAACTTCTTTAAAAACGCTGGTGGGGACAGAGGTAATGCATTTACTAATTTTTACTAAAACAACCTTTATTGTAAAGTCTTACCTTAATTTTTATAATATCCTCATTAGTCAAGAAAGTTGAAATGAATTGTAATTTCAAGTTGATTAAACTTAAACATTTAAGTGCAACACAGATTTTTACAGTGTAGTCATATTAGGCAAACAATCCCACAGACTTACCCAAATACAATAGAGACGTGAAGGTTTAAGTTGGGCTAGCAGGTTTGTTTTTGTTTTTGCAGAGCTCCAGTACTTGTGGCCGTGGCTTTGATTGAAAGTGGGATGAAGTACGAAGATGCCATCCAGTTTATCAGACAGTACGTATATCTCTCTCTCTTGACTTCATTCAAGGACGATAAACGTTGAGCTTCTGACGTCAACCGCTACGTTAATAGGTGGCTCTAAAAAGGTTACTCATGATACAAGGCTTAGCATCTTCAAGGTTTTATTACAATGATGCAACATTAAAACTTGCTAATTTTGCATTGGCAGGAAACGCAGAGGTGCGATAAACAGCAAGCAGCTTACCTACCTAGAGAAATATCGGCCCAAACAGAGACTGCGCTACAAGCATCCTCACTTTTTCAAGAACAAGTGTTGCATCATGTGACTGCACCTGAACCCGACGGACTGGGCCACAACTGATGCACTTTGCTGATTCGCCATTAAACACAAACTGATTCGGTCTGGTTGATTTCTCCCACTGGTGCCTAAATCTCCTTCACTCGGTTTGTGGCGGGGATACTGCCATGGCCTTTCTGAGATATGCGGCTCGGGGGTCACTAAAAGGCTTCGTATCTCCAAGGTCAATGAGATACGGCAAGGCAACCTATGACCTTTGACCCTGCACCAGGACTGATCGTGCCTCAAATGATTGTGATTAAAAGAGCAAGCTGGTGTGAAAACAATGTGAAGCTTAGAGAAAAAAAACGTGCCCTTTATTGCTTTCTCTACTGTTTTTCTTTCTCCCGCTGTCTTGATCGCTCCCGCCTTGAGAAGACTGAATCCTTGAAACGTTCATGTGTCAGCACAAATCTTTTTACTTTTGACCCTTTCCACGATGCTTTGATGTTTTGTGAGCTAACACTGGTCAAAGGGCTCATGTGAAAGATTTGTTTTATAAGCCACCTCAGATGAGGACCAGATATTAAATGGTTTCTGAAAGCAGATGAAGGCCTGTATCTATAATGGCCCATGAATTGAATAATGCTTATGTGTGTTCATGTGCTTTACTTGTTCTTTCCGAATCCAACCATTTGGTTATTTGGGTCATTTTTAATGTGTAAGGACTGCAGAGCTGAATTAAAGAGTTTAGATCTTTCAGGACTCTGGAAATGATGCATCATTGGTTGTTTACGACTCTTGTCTATTCAGGTCAACAGATGTCAGATGATGAAGTACAATAATAGTTTAAAGGTGGATTAAAATTGCTTCTGTTTTTAAGAGCACCCCTCCAGCTGCATAATACAAATAAAGGCTGATGCATTTACGACTTGGGAGTACTTGTGTTTGTCATAAGATGACCTGATATGTTTAAGGTACTCGCTTTAAAATATTCCTGTACTGCCATCTGCAGGATGAAGGTTCAAAATGATCTTTATGAAAGATAAAGAAGTGACTTAGTGGAAGATATGGGTCGTTACAACTTTGGGGTTACAAGAGAGATCCATTCAAATCATAGTCGATGGTTTATTGAGAAGGAAATATTGATCCCTTTTAAACAATAGTATGGAAACCTCTGGATGGTCCTTTGACCAACGCTTGTATGATGATAATTGATACTTAATGATTCATTGACAGATATATAACTGGATAGGGAAGTTGAAACGGAGAGCATACAGGGAAGTTAGCTGAGTTTAGGTCACAATGACTTTAGTTGATCAGTTCATTTAGAGGTTGTGCATGTCTATAGGAAATGATATGATCCTTTAATAATGAAAACTATTACCATGTGTGATTTATTTGAATGATGTAAGGTTAACATAATATGAAATATAATCAAGAGAGTAATATAAAAACATAAGGGTGTGGGGAATCTCCTAAATTTTAACAATAGATTGTTAAAACACCCATCCAGAAAGAACTCCCTGGTTGCATGACCTCATCCTGGAAAGAACAGCTTTGGTAAGTGAGGTAAGTTATTTTTTTTTGCCAATGTTTTTTTTTGTACAGACAAAATGAAGTTGAAGATGCAATGTGGTTTCACATCAAGGATGCAAAAATTGAAGTACTCACAAAGTTTTGGACAATCTGCCTGACAAGGGGGTTTCCTCGGTCTGAGGTAGATTTCAGCTTTTTCTCTGACTCCATTATAGGTATGAGGTATAGAGATGGATTGATGGATGAGCAAAGTCACAAGCATGTTAAAATTCAAGGGAGAATATTTAAAGGTGCAGTGTGTAAATTTAGTGATGAGGTTGCGAATTGTAATTAATGGCTCAGTCCACTGCTCTTCCCTCGCTTTTGAAACGCATAGAGAAGCTACGGTAGCCACCACCGGAAAAACAATGCATCGGCTGATACAAATTAACAAAAAAGTTTGACCGTTAAGGGCTTCCGTAGAAACATGGCGGCACAAAATGGCGACTTCCATGTAAGTTGACCCTTGGTATATGTAGATAAAAACGTCTCATTCTAAGGTAATAAAAACATAATGGTTCATTATTAAAAGGTCTTTATACACCCATGATAATATACTTTTGTATATTATTTAGCATTTTTGTCAAGGAATCCTTTTAAAAATTACACACTGCACCTTTAATATAATAGTAATAAAATCTCTATAGCTGCCATTTCACGAGTTGCCACAACTTCTAAGTGGACTGATGGATATGAAGGAAAAGGAAGTGATTTTTTACAAATGGAGAGCGCGAGAGGTGCTTACCTTTAGTAACCTTTAGTAATCATTCACATATAATAATATAAATTTACATTAGTATATCACATAACCACCACACACTGACAAAAATATAACCCTCCTATGATGTAGCCTTGTTGTTGGTTGATTATTGACTGATCATTAAAATGTAAATATAGTGCTCTTATAGAAACACTGTAAAGAGTTATTGATGATAATATTTTATGGGCACATTAGTGCAGGGCCGGTTCTAGATATTTGGAGGCCCTAGGCAAAATTTATGTTGGAGGCCCCTCACACCTCTCTAATTTTCAGAATAATGTGAGAACGTGTTTTTCTACTGCGTAAGAAATCAGATGAGCACTACTAATAAACTTTTTTTTTTTACCCATTACTTTTTATTAAGTTTTATCAACAAATTTATTAACTTTATGCTAAAATGTAATTAGAAATTATGCAAAACCACATGTATTAAAATTTTTAAGGCAGTCACATTTATTAAAAACACCACCTTTTTTGGGATAACATAACAGTTTTGCTTTCTCCAAAGAGTAAAATTAAAAAGACAACAGTATATTGCAAAAACCCTAACCATAAAAAAATTACAGGTGAACACCTCCTAGAAAACTTTTGTTTTTTTATTTTAACTTGATAAAGAAGAATTTTTCCTCCAATATACAGTATAAAGTTATCTATCAGACTATTGCAATACCTTTTTATAAACTAACTTAAATATCCATACAAATCAGCTGCCACTGGAAGTTAAACAGACAAACTACTTTCATGATTTGAAAACTAAAATAAAGTGTACTTACAAGATATACAGACAGTTTACTTTAGGTAACGCCAATTTTGTTTGCTGTTCGACTTTAAATACAAACTTTTTTAAATACAAACTTAATTCTTGCAGGGGCGGCGCCGCATAAAGTTGAACTCACCTTAAAACTTTATTTAATGCTGTCAGTAGTGATTGTCGGACCAGCGCACATGGACTTAGCAGTTATGGAGGCCCCCTTTCCAAGCTTGAGGCCCTAGGCATTTGCCTACTCTGCCTATAGCTAGCGCCGGCCCTGCATTAGTGCATATAACACATGATCTTAACTCTTTCGCCGCCATTGACGAGTTATCTCGTCAGTTAAGAGAAAACATTTGCATAAAAAATGTGTACCTGATGAATTTTTATGTTAATCTCCAATACCGCAAATATCCAGTAGATACCCAATTTATGAAAAAAACTGAAGCCAACATTTTTTATATGTTTTTATAATAGTTCTGAATCTGATCTCCAACAAAATTCCTTCACAAAGAGGGTAATTTTTTTAGTGTTTAGCTAAAAAAAATTATAAAAAAAAAACATATTTCAGAGTTTATAGCCTAAGCAGAGAAAAAAATTTAGATAGAAAGAAAAGTTTTTTCTTAGTTTTGTTTGTTTGTTTCTTGTTTGTTTGAAAGCAGAGGGACTGTTCTTTCATTTGATATATTTGTATATATATATATATATATATATATATAGTCTTGTTCAAAATAATAGCAGTACAATGTGACTAACCAGAATAATCAAGGTTTTTAGTATATTTTTTATTGCTACGTGGCAAACAAGTTACCAGTAGGTTCAGTAGATTCTCAGAAAACAAACAAGACCCAGCATTCATGATATGCACGCTCTTAAGGCTGTGCAATTGGGCAATAAGTTGAAAGGGGTGTGTTCAAAAAAATAGCAGTGTCTACCTTTGATTGTACAAACTCAAAACTATTTTGTCCAAACATTTTTTTTTCTGGGATTTAGCAATCCTGTGAATCACTAAACTAATATTTAGTTGTATGACCACAGTTTTTTAAAACTGCTTGACATCTGTGTGGCATGGAGTCAACCAACTTGTGGCACCTCTCAGCTGTTATTCCACTCCATGATTCTTTAACAACATTCCACAATTCATTCACATTTCTTGGTTTTGCTTCAGAAACAGCATTTTTGATATCACCCCACAAGTTCTCAATTGGATTAAGGTCTGGAGATTGGGCTGGCCACTCCATAACATTAATTTTGTTGGTTTGGAACCAAGACTTTGCCCGTTTACTAGTGTGTTTTGGGTCATTGTCTTGTTGAAACAACCATTTCAAGGGCATGTCCTCTTCAGCATAGGGCAACATGACCTCTTCAAGTATTTTAACATATGCAAACTGATCCATGATCCCTGGTATGCGATAAATAGGCCCAACACCATAGTAGGAGAAACATGCCCATATCATGCTCCATGCTTCACTGTCTTCACTGTGTACTGTGGCTTGAATTCAGAGTTTGGGGGTCGTCTCACAAACTGCCTGTGGCCCTTGGACCCAAAAAGAACAATTTTACTCTCATCAGTCCACAAAATGTTCCTCCATTTCTCTTTAGGCCAGTTGATGTGTTCTTTGGCAAATTGTAACCTCTTCTGCACATGCCTTTTTTTAACAGAGGGACTTTGCGGGGGATTCTTGAAAATAGATTAGCTTCACACAGACGTCTTCTAACTGTCACAGTACTTACAGGTAACTCCAGACTGTCTTTGATCATCCTGGAGGTGATCATTGGCTGAGCCTTTGCCATTCTGGTTATTCTTCTATCCATTTTGATGGTTGTCTTCCGTTTTCTTCCACGTCTCTCTGGTTTTGCTCTCCATTTTAAGGCATTGGAGATCATTTTAGCTGAACAGCCTATCATTTTTTGCACCTCTTTATAGGTTTTCCCCTCTCCAATCAACTTTTTAATCAAAGTACGCTGTTCTTCTGAACAATGTCTTGAACGACCCATTTTCCTCAGCTTTCAAATGCATGTTCAACAAGTGTTGGCTTCATCCTTAAATAGGGGCCACCTGATTCACACCTGTTTCTTCACAAAATTGATGACCTCAGTTATTGAATGCCACACTGCTATTTTTTTGAACACACCCCTTTCAACTAATTCAACTAATTGCCCAATTGCACAGCCTTAAGAGCGTGCATATCATGAATGCTGGGTCTTGTTTGTTTTCTGAGAATCTACTGAACCTACTGGTAACTTGTTTGCCACGTAGCAATAAAAAAATATACTAAAAACCTTGATTATTCTGGTTAGTCACATTGTACTGCTATTATTTTGAACAAGACTATATATATATATATATATATATATATATTGTTAGAATAAATTTTTCCTGGAAGGCATTTTGTGAAAATCATGAACCATGAGTTGAAACAACCCAACATGTGTTCTGTCCAATATTTACCCAGCATTGGGTTAAAAATAACCCAGTAGAATTTAGAGTGTAATTTTGATGACAAATTGCCATTTCAATCTTTCAAAAAGTCTAACTGAATTATGAACTTATTTTTTTTTTTATCAAAAGGTGTATTTATGACCTGAAATCTTGTCTGATGTCTTATAATGTAATTATGATATTTGGGGCATCAAAGTTTGATTTCACTCAATAATTTCACATTGATTTCAATTTTGACATGATCTCAGTCAATATTAAAGATATCAAGGTTATATTTTTACAGAATGTTCTTTACAGTACAAAACTGTAAATCACAAAAAATTACTTGAGCCGGGTTTTCAGAAGCAAGATTACAATTGTCCGACATTTTGTGCAAACCTGTTATCATCACACAAGTACTACTTTTTAAGAAACAAAAATACATAAGGTTTATATAGACTTTAGGATTATTGAGTTTGACCTAATGTGGATGATCAACAGTTACTAAAGGTTAAGCACCTCCTTTCACATTTGAACTGATTAAAAATAGCTTCCTCGTTCCTTAATATCCATCAGTTCACTCAACAGTTAAAGTCAAATTGTGCAAATCTTGAAATGGCGACTACATCTGGAGATTTTATCAGACTGGAAAACAACAAATCAGAAACTTCACCTGGTAAATGTTATGTTTTTTTTAAGTTCCATTTCATTTGACTCAATTAATTTAGTTAAATAAATATATTTTGGTTGTTGATTATTGGTGTAGGAATAAAGTTCATGTCATCTCTATTCAAGAATATCAACTTTTATTCGATCATCCCTCTTTTGCATCCCTTAGTTGAAGCAGATATTGATATTCATGGAAAAATGAGGATTTGGACTGGAATTTAAAAAGCTTTGAAGGTATCTTTTAATCAATATCACACAGTATTGTCTCACTTTGTTCAACATCTCTTGGGCAAAATCAACACGATCCTCACATTGAAACCATAGTTTGCTTTGCTCAGAGACTTAAAATTAGTAACGGGTGTCAGTGATTGTTTCATTGCATGCCTCTGATAACATGAATAAACTTTGTGTGTGTGTGTGTGTGTGTGTGTGTGTGTGTGTGTGTGTGTGTGTGTGTGTGTGTGTGTGTGTGTGTGCGTGCGTGCGTGCGTGCGTGCGTGCGTGCGTGCGTGCGTGCGTGCGTGCGTGCGTGCGTGCGTGTGTGTTCACAACTTGCAGTGCGTGTGTTCACTAAATTTGTCACTTTCACTAAAAAGAAAATCTACTGGAAAATACAAGTATATCATTTTTTTTATATATACTGTGACAGATTCTGGTCCAGGAGGCCAAATCAACCAGATGAACCTGATAACTGGAAAGTCGAGGACCCTGATGGAGAAAATTGTGCTTGTTTGGATGTGGATGGTGAAACACTTTCATGGTACGATTCTTCATGCTTAAAACTCAAGTTCTTCATCTGTGAAAAATAAAACCACAATTGTTGTTATGTGGTATCAAATTCATTTCAAATATTCTTAGTAATTGTCTATGTGTGTCTTTTTTGTGTTCAACATAATACAAATCTTCAAACGTCAATTTATAGGTTAGATGATTATATCATGATTGTCGGAATTGTTTTTTTCTGCTCAAAAGCATTTGAATAAAGACACAGCACATTGTCAAAACAGGCACTTTTTGCTTGACTGTGAAACAATGAAAACCATAATTTGTAAGGGCACCATTTTCTTTTCTTTTACTTAAATTGATCAGTATGTTTTTTTCCTGTAAAGCTGTTTTAAACTTAAAATAAAATAAAATAATGATTTTCTAATGAGTTTTATTTTCTTTTTAAGGAAACATAATAAATAATAATGTGTTTAAGATTTAAATTACACATTTAAAGTAGATCCTAAACAAGTTCATCAAAGTTGTCCTAAGATAACGTATTGTTCAATAGTGTTGGGGAAAGTTACTTTTAAAAGTATTGCATTCAATATTAAGTTACTCCCCCAAAAAGTAACATATTGCGTTACTTTTCATGAAAAGTAATGCTTATGTTACTTTTAGGTTACTTTTGCGTTGTTATTTTTTCTTACTTGGCTTGATCTCAAACTGTTCCCGCTCAGGCGCTCACGCATAGAGTGCGTATACGTTAATAAGCTCAGTTTAATGCAGTTTTTTACATCAAATTAATTAAACTGAAAAGATCAGTTTAATTTCTTAATAAAGAAACAGTTTGAGATCAAGCCAAACCCATCTCTTCCACCATTACCTAACTTCCTAATTACAGATTTACTATCTTTATTTAGTTACCCTTCTCTTTATCTCTTTCTCTATCTACCTTCCTCTTTATCTAAAAAAAAAAAAAAAAAAAAAAAAAAAACTACTAACATACCCTTGGCTATGTATATTGTGTTGGACTTGATGAGACTATTTCCAGTGCACTTATGTATTGCTGTCTTATGTTGCCATAATTGCTTCTATTGTTTACCTCACTTGTAAGTCGCTTTGGACAAAAGCGTCTGCTAAATGACTAAATGTAAATGTAAATGTAATGAAAAGTAACTCGCATTACTTTTTTAAAAAGTAACTGAAATACTAATATGTACATTTATAAATTAATGCATTCCTTTTCTCATTATTTCAGAAAAGTAATATTTTTTATTCAGAAATGTCATATATGAAGTACAAGTAGCATATATAACAAAGTGTATCAACAATGCATCCAAATTCATCTGAACAGATGAAAAAAGGGAAAAAAATTCCAAAACAAGTATTAATCACATTACATGATAGATCTCATCATATTTCTTCAAAAAAGAAATACATTTTTTGTCATCAGTTAGTCTTAGTTCAGAAAAGTAATATTATTAGGTTATGATGTATTACCCCAACACTGTTGTTGAAACAATTTTTATGACAAATTTAATCAGATAACTTTTATCAAAGGTTTTCATCCACTTCAAATGTTGACTAGTGTAGTGTGAACAACACTCCAAGTTACAAACTATGTTTAAAAATGTCAAAATATGAGGATCCTTTCAGAGAAGGAAAATACTTACACTTAGGCATACCAAGACATTTTGGACAATGCTACTCTATCAAAATGAATGCCAAAAGCTGTCACAGGGACAGTAGCATTTAAAAAGTCCTAATACCATTTGGGAAAAATATGATCCCTCTTCAAGTACAAAGGTGTAAGGGTACCATCCCAGTGACAACTTTTGTAACTTAATAATTTCTAATAGTTAAATGCTTTCCATCCAATCAAACACCTGTCGTGAAAGAGATCATTTCCAGTTAAACACCCTTGTGGAACAGCTTTTAGAGGAGTGAGTTATATGTAAAAGCTTTATCTGCAAATAAAACTATATTCAGATTTTTTAAATCTGCAGCTTGGATGAAAATTCGGCCTAGAACATGACATGTTTTTAATATACATTTTATTAAAACCATTTTCATAAAAAGCTAAATGAACAGTCAACATGGAAATGGATACATTTCACCATTCAAAGATAATGGTTAATGGGTCAATATGGTTGGTTGGTTGGTTGGTTGGTTGATACAACACTGCTATCTGCTGGTGGAAAGCATATCTGCAAAAATAATAATCTATTTGTTAAAAAAACTTTTTTTAACCAACTGCAATTAAAAGATGAACAACTATAATAGGCCTATCTGCTACATCCAGACATCAAACTTAAAAAAAGTAATTTTGCATTTTATTTTTTTATGTAATTAAAAACATGTATTTTAACATAAATGTAGCTTTGTACAAACACCATAAGTGTCTTTTCTTTAAAATGTACATTGGTGTCATCGTCATGTCATATTTTGCATTTTGTGTATCTAGAGGCGGTGTGACGTCACGCGGGCGTGACCCAGATTATACGGCAAAGTTTTCATCATCTGCGGTTTAGAAATGCCGAGCTGCATAAAGTGTATCTACAGCAACATAATATACTATGAGGGGTATTTATTTTCTCGCATATGTATACTGTTCTAAATAAGTTTAGTGTTAATGGAGGTTAAACAAAAGTTATTCGTGGAGTTTGACTGTTAGCATGCTAACAGTGCTCGGATGATGCACATTGGTTATGTTTCAGTCAGTTGCTTCGTGGAGCAGGGGCAGATCCCAACATGGAGTGTCCAATCTTTTCAAAATATACTTGTCTGGATTTTGTTTTTAATATCATCGGTGTGGGCACGTTTCTGTTTGACGTGGGCTCGGATCTGTGGGTGGCGACGGTGTTTTTCACACATGGAAACTTTGTTTGGTTCGGGATTATGTTGGGATTTATGCTCGTATCGTCTGTCATCGTTCAGATGTTTAGCTGGTTTTGGCTTCAGTATGATCGCGATTTGAAGGACTTTGATTCTCAAACGTCAGCCGGGAACATGGTTCTGTTCGGCGGGGCAAAACGAGTCAAACTTGCGCTCTTCCTCCACGTGTTTCAGCTTGGTTTCTTCATCAGGTGAGTCTGCAGATAACTTAATGTATATAACACTGTATACAATAGTGATTTTATGCGGACGCTAAATGTGGAAGATAGTAACTGTGTTCGACTTCATGCAGCGCTGCGCAGACCGATGACATCAAAGTACCGCGAGAGCGATTCGAGAGCTTCCGCTCTCGCAGTACTTTCATGTCACACATTGATGAGTCTGCGCAGCGCCGCATGAACTAAAGTGGTCTCTGGTTTTGTACTGGCCATAGACATACTACATTTAAGATACTTTGTAATAGTAAACCGCTAATGTTTCAAAATGATATTTAAAACAAAAAACATAAGAATTTTATTTTACACTACTTTCTTTCAAACAATTTAAATATAAATTTATTTCAACAGCACTTTTAACAGTTTTGCATTTGTTTTGCAAAGCAGTTGTACAGCAAAATCACATTGGTAAATAGAGGAAAAATATAAATAAAGTAAACAGAATACATGGTATTGTTGCAATTAAAATATTGTAAAAGATTTATACTGTAAAATAATTGTCCTACAAAAAATATGATCAAAATACATAATTTATACAGGAGTATTATAAAATACAGCAATAAATTGATATTTAATGCCATAAAGTTAGAGAGACTTGACGGTATTAAAATGTAAGCAAACATCCTTGATGCAAATACCTGAAGCCTGAGAAACAAGAACTGTCTCCTGGTTTTAATATTAAAGGAAAACACCACCGTTTTTCAATATTTTACTATGTTCTTACCTCAACTTAGACATACCTATCTTTTTTCAATGTGTGCACTTAGTCTTTGTACAGCGTGCCATGAATGTGTTAGCATTAAGCCTAGGCCATTTAGCCCATTAATTCCTTAGGATCCAAACAGGGATGAATTTAGAAGCCACCATACTTACTTGTGTAACTTCTCCAGGGTTTCAGGCCTCACTTTCCAGTTCAGACGGCCCACCTAAACTGGGAAACCGTACTGCCTTAACTATGTCGTCAAAAAATGAATTCATTTGCTGCACAAAAGTCTGTCAAGTGCATCTCAGAGAATAGTGCAGACGCGCTTCAGACCGCGAGGGGGCATGCGCGCCACACGGCTGAAATGAGAAAGACGTGGTCCGGACCGTCACTGTCGGGAGGATAACTAGCCAGTTGATAAACATCTCAGAGAATAGCGCGGACGTGCTTCACACCGCGAGCGTGCAGGCGCGCCACATGGCCGAAAAGAGGTAAAGACGTGGTCCGTCATGTCTGGAGGATAGCCAGTTGATAAAACGCGTGTCCGGGAGAACTGTAAGTGGACTTACGTTTTGGGTTTATTTAAGTCTGTTATTGTATTAGTTTATAGTTCTTGCAAATTTAAAGTAAGTTAGCTGGTGATTTTGTTGTTTGAGCTAACACATTCACAACATTCTGTTAAAAGATTAAGTGCACGCATTAAAAGAAGTAGGGCTGCATAACTATTAACCGCGAATAATCGTTTGCAGAATAAAAGTTTTGTTTATTAAAAACTTGCAGTTCTTCTAGGTAGTAGATCTAGAAGATAAAGTTACATTATCCAGGGTACTGGAAATAGTTTTTAAAGTGTTTCTTCATGAATTGTGTACCTATGTTTTTACTGATTTTGAAGTTGAAACTGGTGTTACTAATCTTTACTTTCTTTATCTTCTACAGGCACATTTCAGTCATCTGGCAAGGTTTCCGTGTGTGGCGGCAAGGGGGTAGTGGGTCCGAATATGCAGTTTATCTTACTCATGACCTCAGCATGCTTCGCCTTATTGAGACCTTCTGCGAGAGCGCACCACAGCTCACCCTCATGATGTACATCATGCTGCGAACAAACCACGCAAGGATAGTTCAATGTGGGTAACCACTCCAAACCTCATGACATCACACGTTATACCACGGGGCTGTTAAATGCTTTATTCTGATTTGTTGAGAAGTGTAATTTAGCCAATCAGAGGGTTGTTTCGATTCTGCTGAAGTGTTTTTAAATAAATGTCCATAATTCGTAAGCATCAGATGTTCAGCCAGCAGTCTGTGGGTGTGAAGTTCGAGGCTGAGACTTGATGAAGCTGACACATTGTCATTCAGAGTGATTTCAGAAACGTGAGAATTAACACACAAAATGCAGAAATGTGTGGTTATCTGGGCTTCCTGGAAGTGCAGTGGTTCTGTTTTTTGCCTCAACACAATACTAAAATGTATTACAGTCCAGCATTAAAATGTATTTTAAACTTCCAGTAAACATCTGCCAAGAATCAGTAACAATAGTGTCACTTAAGACTAGTTTATTTCTGATAACAAGATAAATAAATAAGAAATAGATTAACTTAGTTCAAATCATAGCTAAAGCGTATCAAAAACTACACTTAGGTAACATTTACTTTAAAATTTAAAATTTTTTGTTCCTGTTGAAGTAGTCCTTGTTAGAGCTGGGCAAAAAAAAATCGCCTGCAATTCTCAGATTCTCATGCGTGTCTCATCAGTACAGCCGATTCGGTGATAAGTAGTAAATCGCCATCACCTGCTTTCAGATGGAGCGGCATTTAATACACATACCCGGATTTCACAGAGAAGATTGCAAAATGGCGTTCATAATCCTGGGAAATCCCCTCCGATATTGTATGTGATTTTGCCTTGCTTCTCAGTGAAATATAGCTCTGTGTAGTAAATGCCGCTTTATCTGAAAGCAGGTGATGACGATTTACTACAAATCACCGAACCAGCTTTACTGATGAGACATGCATGAGAATCGCAGATTATTTTTTTCCCCCAGCTCTAGTTCTTGTAAGCTTTTTTACCTGGTGAAGTGAACATGTTAGGAGCCGTAGTTTTCAAACATTCGAAAACACTGCATAGTTTGAGATTTATGCCTTGCTGGAGCAAGTGTTTGGTCATATTACTTGTACAGCTGCCTTTGCAGGATATAATTTTGTCACACGTGCTACACTTTGCTTTATAGTTATACCTTTCGGTAATGAATCCACACTTTTGTCTTTTTTTTAGACATGTTTAAAATTTTAGACATGTTTAAGTCATGGTGCATTCACACCAGACGCGGAAGAGGCAGCAAACGCAAATGATTTACATGTTAAGTTAATGCAAAGACGCGAATAGGCATCCGTTCCGCGGGAAGTGAGAGTTGAACATCACGTTAACCAATCAGGAGCTTGCTCTAGCAGTGACGTGATTACAGGAAGCAAACAGAGGCAGAAATACAAAACAACAATGGAGGACAATCATCATCGCTACACGAGACATCTTAATACTTTTACCGGAATTAAAAGGATCGTGTTTGGAAGAAAGTGAGTGAGGAGGTCGAACAATCTGGTTTACTTTACCTAGTTTGAGCTATATAGGCTCCTCCCATGACGTGAATTTACGCGTGAATGTCTCGAATGACTAGAATTTTATGCGTGAATGAAGCGAGTAAACTCAACATTTTCAAGCGTCCAATTATGTGCAAATAGCGTGTTTTTGCTGCCTTTTCCGTGCCTGGTGTGAACGCACAGTTAATGTACCTCAGCAGCCCGAGTGTTTTTTGTGGTAAGCTGCATTCATGTGGCCACTCCCATCGCTTTGCCCGCGCATCGAATTAGAACCGAAACTTACGAATTCCGTGCGGTTCAAGTTCCTTTTAAAAAAAAGTAGGGTTCCCAACCCTAATCAGTATTCTACAATAAAAACAACTTATTTTTTTTATTCAGGCTACTTATATTCATTTCGGGCTACAAACAATTGAAGAGTACCTGCCATAAGGGCTACCAGGGATATTATTAAAATTTTGCGAGCCCTGTATTAAATGCTTAAAGGGATAGTTCACCCAAGAATGTAATTCTGTCATCATTTTCTCACCCTCATCTTGTCGTAAACCTGTATATGAACATTTAATGTATATGACCATTTTGTGGTTTCAACAGCACTAGTTGATAACCACGCTCATAAATGAAATGACCCTGATGTGTGTTTTATACAGATGTGAGTGTTATCGCCTCCACAACTTCTATAGCCTGGATGGTCGTGGATTATCATCGCTCACTTCGTTCTTTTCTTCCCGACAAGGACAAACAAGGCTGGAGGTCCTCTTTCGTCTACTTCCTCTGGAACCTCTTTCTGATCGGTCCACGTGTGGCATCTGTCGCTCTGTTTGCCTCTGTGCTGCCCTGGTCTATTTCTGCTCACTTCCCGTTGTTATGGATCACCTTTGCGTTATGGGCCTGGAAACAAGGCACCGATTTCATGGACAGCGCTGTGGGAGAGTGTCTCTACCGGGCCACCATAGGTGTCATCTGGTACTTCAGCTGGTTTAATGTGACTGAAGGCAACACCAGAGACAGAAGTATCATCTATCACTCATTTATAATCGTAGACAGTGGCATTCTTCTGCTTACGTGGTGGTGTTACAGAGATCCGGAAGTGACCCAGTCATACGCCCTCATTTTTGTCATTTTCATCCCACTTGCGTATGCTTCAGGGTTACTTATTAAAGGTTTCTACTATAGCTGCTTTCACCCCAAACTGTGGCGACCGGAGGATTCTGGGAAGGCTTTAGATGACGTTTCTGATGGGTTGGAGCCGTTCAACGCCATTCAAGCCGACTCTGCTTCTTTTCACATCTCAAACACGAGGATGGGTAAACACGCTGCTAACTTCTACACAACGAAGACCTCTTCTGTAAATAAAACAGATGGATGTGAAGCAAGTAAAGCATCAGTACTGTGAAAACCGAATGGAATGTAGCCTATATGGATGTTACGGACATTTTGCATTATTGTGTTTGTAATTAATCGTTTTTGGATCAAGTTACAGTTCAACTAAAACCGTCCATTGTGCTGTGTTTAGCAATAGGTTATTAAAACGTTAATTGGGTTGTTTTGAATCAATATTGGGAAAAACACACGGCCTGGTTAAAATGATCCAACTGCTTGGATGTTTCAACTCATGGTTGAGTAGCAACCCAGCACTTTTTTAAAATGTGTATGCTCGTCCTTTAATGTTTACTTGTAGCTTTTATTTCAAAGTAGTGCATACTACTCATGCATAGTATATTTCAGATCATCTGAAGCCATATGGATTTGTATGAGAGACAAAGGAGGGATTCGATTTGGAAATGATTTATATTTGGTCTTAGGTTAAAGCCATAGGTTCAGTGGCAGAGTATAAGGTACATGTCTTATTTTAATAGTTTTATGGTGCTTGTTTGTCTTTGTTAGCTTGAAGGTCGATGCTCTATGTTGTAAATGAAGAAAGAAAATATATTACTTAACATCTCGGAAGGATGTTCAATGTAAAAAATGAAAATTTACTTACCTACAGCTTTTGATGCAATGGGTGAGTAAATGAGGACTGAATATTCATTTTGGGCCCGACAACTATGAGGATTTAAAATAGTAAAGAGGAAATAGGTACTGTAGGGTTACAACTAAAAATGTGGAACTGAATGTTTGTTGTTCATTGAATGATTTGATACCCTTATTTGGTAAATTGTAAAATAAGTTTGCGAATTTGTAAATTGAAATAACATCACTTTAGTCATGCTTGTTGCACAGAGTGGAATGTATGCATGTCGCTGCTTGTGTGTTGTTGTTATTGTAGTTTTTTTGTTTGTTGTAAAACTATTTTGTCCCTTTCAAAACTTCCTGTTTTGAAACAACCCTAATAGGATAAAGCAGGAATGAAATCGCAATCCATCCGTTACTTTACAGTTTTTGAGAGGGGTGTGTTTGTGAACTGCATTATGTTACATAAGCTCATGTAATGCTTCTAAAAACACTGACACCGTAAACACAGTGACTGCTATAATAATATATCAGTGTTATAAGTGTGATATTTAGAAATAACTAAAAATTCCTGTAAGCATGTTTTTTATATGAAATTAAAGCTGCAATTTGTAATTTTTTTGGTTGAAAACAGAGATGCATTTTTCTTGTCAGATTTTTCTGTAGGTGTGACGTGACCTGCCAGTTTCGTCAATTCCAATTTTCTTTCTAAGAACTTTAATTGACAGCATATAGGCTACAAAAAAAGCACTTTTCTTTTATAAAAAAAACTTTTTTTCATTATACAAGAAAAATTGATGAAACATTGCACACCCAAACTGCATTAAATTACAGGATCTTCTTTCATTTGAACAGATCTCAAAATAAGGTGCTCGGACGTAAACTCAGGATCCAAAAGTCCAAATATCAGACTTTCGCATGACGTGTAGACTTAAAAAAGCAACAACATGTAGTGCATTATATATCTCTTATTCTAAAAGTCAATTTCATGTCTTTTGGTTTGTAAACAGATTTAAAGTGCTGCTACAAGCTTTAAGACTCTGGGAAATCCCTGGAATGAGTGACTTAGAAGGAAACTTGTGAACGGATGAAATATCTTGTAGTAAAATGACAGAACTAAAACATGACAACAAAAGCAGTATTTAGCCAATCCTGTCAAACATGCATAAAATCTGACTATTCCGGTCTCTTGCCGGTCGATCGTTGCATCTCTAGCTGAAAATATACAAAAATCTGTTTATTGAGCAAGTACACAAACACAACATTTATATGATGAGCTGTGGGGTCGAATTTCATGGGAAACGTCAGTAGTTTCTCAACAGATGTAAAGATACGAACGTAAAGTACCTGCAATTTTAAACAAAGACATTAAATAGACGAACAAAGATGGTGCAAAGGATATGAAGTGCAGCTTTAAGGACACTGAGGGGCAGTTTCTTTGACAGGGTTTAGATTAATCTAGGACTAAGCCTTAATATTTAAGTAGTTTTTACAAACACACCTTACAAAAACAATCCTGGTGCATCTTGTAAAAAACAGTGTCACTGATATATGTTAAAGGGGACATTTCACAAGACATTTTTAGATGTCAAATAAATCTATGGTGTCCTCAGAGTTCGTATGTGAAGTTTTAGCTCAAAATACCATAAATTCCACTTTGTAGGTGTGAGCAAAAATGTGCCGTTTTTGGGTGTGTGTCCTTTAAAAAGCAAATGAGCTGATCTCTGCACTAAAATGCCAGTCCCGTGGTTGGATAGTGCAAATTAAGGGGCTGTATTATCCCCTTCTGACATCACAAGGGGACCCAAAAGACCTATTTTTCACATGCTTGCAGAGAATGGTTTACCAAAACTAAGTTACTGGGTTTATCTTTTTCACATTTTTTAGGTTGATAGAAGCACCGAGGACCCAATTATAGCACTTAAACATGAAAAAAGTCTGATTTTCATGATATGTCCCCTTTAAGATATGTCAGTGGAAGGTGTTTTTAAATTAAGACAGCTCAAACATGCATTGCCCCTGAAAGATTTACAATGTTCTTTTTCATTTACATACATCATTTCGTATTTGGTGTTCTTATCATGTAACCCAACATTACAGCGAATGTAAATGTAGTTCCTATAGTACTTTCTGTTTGTGGTTTCCTGAGAACTAGATGTCATATCTGAATCTCATGAGGATGATCAATTACATATTGGCTTGGTTTCTCAATCTTTTGCTTGTCATGAGTTTTTTTTGTCACTGTTCTGCATTTGTATAAATCTAAATTCATTGTTCCGAGTCAGATAGTCTTCAGCGTAAGCTTTATTTTTGCTGTTTCCAAGTTACTGTAAACAAGTATTACCAGTTTTTTCAACTTGATAAGATTGTGTTCGCCAAGCCGTTGGGAAGAACAATTAAGTTTCACTTCATTTTAAATTAAGTTTTAAACAATTTTTTCTCAAATTATGTCAACGTATCACAAAGTTGAATTGACTTGCATAATTAAGTTGTTTGAACTTCAAGCTGCATTTTATCTGTTCAGTCAACAAATGACATCAAATAGTTTTCTTGTCTAGAAAAGACTCTGGCGTATGTTTCCTTAGGCGTATGTTTGCCTGACAGTGGGTTAAAAGTCAAGATCCAGACTTTAGATCTGAATATAATAGAGGCGTTTGGGTGGGCTCTGTTGACTTGAGCCAGTCAGCAAAAACAGCAGACTCTAAAACTTAAGCTAAAATAAAATAAGGCATGTTCGTCAGTTTTATGCAATTAGGGCTGGGTGATATATATTAAGTTTTGGTAATATATCAGTGTATTTTCCCAACTGGATATGGGATAAGATAATACCATATATATATCAGTATGGCCTAATATAACTGTCCATTGCAACAGAACCTCTGTTACTGAGGTCAGACATAACCTTTTCAAACAGGAAGGAAAACCCATGAGGATTTAAAGTCTTTATTTTGTGCACATGGTTCACGTTGTGACTCGTTCGCTCACACACATGACAAATCATTCATTGATTATGTCATGGGTGGAGTTTTTCTGTGGGTGGGATCTATGTTTACTTTCTGTTTCATTCGTTGTTTAAAAGGATATATCTTTTAACTCAGCTTTATCATGCCATAAATTATTTCACACCGGACTGAGACATGGAGGAAACGTTCCCATTCCATTATACTTTAATGGATTATCTTTTATGTTTGTTTGGATTGCTAATGTCTCTGGTGGATATAGGGCTGGACTGTTGGACTGTTGTATCGTTTTATCAGAATGGGAATTATGTGTATATGGGTGTGCTGATCTTTTTTCTGCTGGGGTCTTCGCTGTTAGTACAGGTGTTCAGCTGGATCTGGTATTCGGATACACCAGACAACCTTCAGACTCATGTGGAAAAATTTGTTAAGAAGCATCATTTACTCAAAGCATTCCACTTCATGCAGCTCGCCGTCTATCTCAGGTTTGCTTATATTTAACGTGTGTTCATTATTAAATGAAACCTGTTATTTATTATCTAAGAGCATGTTCATGGTCTTACTGTGAAAGATTACTCTGCAATTTGTATTATATGTTCCTTGTTTTTAAAGATATGCCGGGCTGGTGGAGATTTCAACACACAGGTTTCTTCGATCTGATCGGTTCAAAGAGGGCGTTTCTGTAAACCTGAATCATGATCTTTTTATGCTTCGACTAATAGAGGCTTTTGCTGAAAATGCTCCACAACTTACACTCATGATGTCGATAATCGCAATGAGACGAGAACTAACGCTTTTAACAGGTCTGTCTTAAATTCCAAATGTTTTTTTTAAAAATTGTTTCACCCAAAAATAAGAATTTTCGCTTTTAAAAATGAAGTTGCTTCCTGATGGCATAGAAGAATCGTTTTTGGCTGAATGGTTCAATAAAGAGCCTTTAACATCTGAATGTGTAAAAGAAATTATGCTTATGAATGGAAGATTATTTGAGGAACCAAAGATTGCTCTTCTATGGCATCACTGTTAAGAAACATTACTTGTTTTACTTTAATTTCAGCCTTAATTTCCATATTCTTCTACTGTCTATTCGCCTTCGTACATCTAAAACATACCTGTCAAAAGCTGAAATGTTTCCAATCTTAAAGGAATAGTTCACCCAAAAATGAAAATTCTATCATCATTTACTCACCCTTGTGTTGTTACAAACCTGTATAATTTTTTTTTATCTGATCAACACAAGAGAAGATATTGTAAGTGAATGATTGTACCCAAATTGAGCTCCATTTCCGTAGTATTTTTTTCTCCTGATAATGGAAGTCAGGGCCTTGGATCAGTTTGGTTCCAAATATTCCTCAAAATATCTTCCCTTGTGTTCATCAAAACAAAGAAATGATAAAACTGTTTGTTGTAACATGAGAGTAAGTAAATGGTGACAGAATTTTAATTTTGGGGTGAACTACCTTTAATTAAATCTGAAAGTGTTTTAATTTCTGAAATTTTGTAGACAAAAATGTAGTCAAAACTTAGTACTTATATTAAGAAACTAAACTTTATAAAAATACTAGGCCTTATTTAAATGGAGGACTAAATAATTTATTAATCTTTGTTTATGTTAGTTAATGTCAATACAGTCATTCATGTTAGTTCAAACTAAGAATAATAAATGCTGTAGAAGTATTGTTCATTCTTAGGTTAGCTAACGCATTAACTACACTCAAAAAAAATAAAAAGTTGGATTTACTTAAAAAAAACTTCGTCAAGTGGGTTCCACATAGCTTTGTTAAGTAATGTCAACAAATAAAATATAAGTTGTATTTACGAAAAAGGTGTGTGTAAAATTGACAATTTAAATGTTACATGGACTAAAGAAATCCTAGTAAAGTCACTATTATGAAACATTTAATTGATGAAAAAAATAATGATTTAATAACTCCATAACAACGAATCAATCAATCAGAGTGCAGATGCTCAATACAACCTTTAATTAATTACAGTTTATTATCAAACATATCACAAACATATTTGAAATGCAATGTAACATTTCAAACTGTTTGTTGGTTTGTTTTGTTCTATAATATATCAGAACAAGTTAATTAACAAATACTTGGCCACTTATTACTCAGGTACCTTTCTAATCGTGCTACACTTTTGCAAGAGGGTCCAACAATTCTGCCAGAATAACAGTTTACCCATAATACACTGCAGCATCATCAGCCAATGAGATGCAAGTCTGTATTGGTTTTATTAATCTGTTACTTTTACGAAACAATGTTTTATTGGCTGAACAAATAATTTTGAAGTAAAGCTGACAAGACACAGTCTTTTGTTGAAATTACTAAGTTAAATTAATCATATGCCGTTACTTGTGTTTGTTAAGTAAAGTGAACAAGAAATTATTTAGTAAAACTGACTCCAACCAAGTTCATTTTTTTGAGTGTATGTTAACAAATTCAACTTTATTGTAAAGTGTTACCAAAATGACTAATGCCCAGACTAAAATTAATGTTTGAATTGTCTTAATTGGAAAAAACTTAATATCTTAAAAAATCTGTAATTGGGTCTCATCCACTAAGCATACGTACGCACAAATTTGTGCGTGAGATGTGAGTGCGGATGTTTTCCGTACAAATCGTGATTCAACAACAACTTTTGTATCAAAATTTCTTCTAAATGTACTCAAAAATGTACGAAAAACTAAAACCACTCGTACACAATAATCACGTACACTATAATCAAATACTAGGCTATAATTATAATATTTATAATAATGTTGATTTTAAAAAATGTACATGATTATATTTTATATTATAATATTTTCTGTATTATATATTATTATACATGATATTATTATATACATTATATTATATATTATTATAGCCTAATTATTTTTCTACACATATAAATATGCATGTAATGAAAAATCTTCACGCTTTCCTTCCTCACTTTTGAAATCTCTATATAAGCATCTGATTAATGTAAACGTCATGTAAATGTAATGAGAAGTCCAAACATCTATCACTTGATTTCATACAGATGCGCGTCTCTCTTATTTTAATTAAATGTCATATTTGTTAAAGCATTCAATACTTATTTAATGTTCCGGTCGGTGGACAGCACTGGCTTCCCCCAGCGACAGCAAAACCTCTCAAATAAAAAATCAAAAGCAAAAAGGAACTTTACTGATAATAAATATGATTATGAATTTCTTTTCGAGCTCTCTTGCTTCTATGACAAACTACCCTAAAAGTTTCTGTGGAAAAGCTCTTATATGGAGCTGGTATGGGTGTGTTTTATGCACATTACCAACTTTGTGCACGCCAAATTCACTAATGTAGGAACAAGTATAAAAACAAATGAATGTGTGTAGTGTACACACGTGTTGTGAATTAGGCGGAAAGTTTTCGTGAGAATTTCAAGTGTGTCTATAAATATGAAAAACTTACGCAATTATTAGTGGATGAGACCAAATGTTTTATCTTGAGATGCACATGAGTAATTTTTATTCTTAGGCATTTTCAAGTGTTTTCGATAATAGGAAAAAATACGATGGAATTCAATGGGTACAGTCAACTGTGTGCTTTACCATCATTTATTAAAATATTTTCATCACCATTTATCCCAATACTTCCTAGTTTTCCTACTATGGCCATACTCTTACAGGTTTAGAACAACATGAGGATAAGAAAACGATGACAGAATTTTCATTCTTGGGTGAACTATCCCTTTAAATATCTTAAGGGTCTGGAGTCAAGCCTGAGTGTTTTCAAACATTTGATCGGTTATGTATATTATTTGACATGAATGTTAGTAAATGATGACAGAGGTTTGTCAAGCCATAAAGAATTACAATAACTTTTGCACATTACAGCTGGCACTGATTACATCTTTTTTTTCAGCTTTAAAAACCCTTGGATCCGCTTCTGCACTCGCCGCGAGTGTTGTCACCTACCACCGGATCATGCGTGAATTTCTTCCTGACAAACACAAGCTGAAATGGTCTTCATCTCTTGTTTACTTCCTCTGGAACTTATTGCTCATCCTTGCACGTGTCACGGCTCTGGCACTCTTCGCTTCTGTATTTCCTTGCTACATTATCGCCCACTTTCTGTCTGTGTGGATGGTGCTTGTTTTGGTGGTCTGGGGTCAGAAAACAAATTTCATGGATAGTTCATGTGGGGAATGGCTGTACAGAGGTACTGTTGGACTTATTTGGTACTTCAGCTGGTTTAATGTAGGAAGTGGAAGCACCAAATTAAAGAACATCATCTATTATGCAGTAATGGGATTGGACACGATGGCACTGCTGGGCTTCTGGTGCTGGAAGATGGAGTATTGTATTCCCCCCTTTAGACCTTATATAATGATCATTATACTAGCAAGTTTGTATGTTTTGGGAATTCTTATGAAAATTTTATACTACAAAAAGTTTCATCCTAACTGTGATGAAAAGAAAACTGAGTTGCATGAGGATGAACCGGCCATGCGGGCAGTAGCATGTAGTGCATTCATAGAGACAGATTCAGCTGAATCTTCAGATTTCACAAAACCTGTTACCGGAGCTCAGAAGAGAATGAGGATGATGGCTTCTAATTTTTATTAATGTTCACTTTAACTTTCCAAAGATTTCTTGTCTTTTCTTTCACTAATCCTGGAACAATAAATATTACAGTATAATTTATATTAAATGTTTTTATAAAAAAATTTTTTGGTTTTATGTGTTTTATTTACAAAACATGTGTGGTTATAAAACAAATAAGTAAAAAAAAATCACATATTCTTTGCCCCTCGGAAGAGCAGTCACGAGCCGCCACTGTTCCCAACATCGTCTAAGGAACACAAGGCCAAATCTAAATGATATACACTGAAACTGCCAGGCAGTACCCTCTTTTTGGAATATTGTGTTTTTTTTACAAATGACAAAGTGAGCTTCATTATTTTATTTTTTTCAAAATTCATGTGGCCTCATAAAAACACAAATCCCCTCCTCTAAGTGATCTCTCTTTACCAGAGGTATAAAAAGTACTCAAAAATGTGATTCAAGTGAAAGTATTGAGTGTAAATTTTACTCAATTAAAAGTTTCTGGCCAGAATCATACTTGAGAAAAGTAAAACAAAGAATCACATAAAAAAATGTACTTAAATAAGTAAAAGTAACAGGAAGAATGAAAAGTAGAGATTCTTGTTTAAGCTTTTTATTTCTAAATCTCCACAGACTTGGGCCCAATACAATTTCTCTGTCATACCCTATCCCTTAGTTTTGCACGTTCACATGAGAGTTAGGCCCAATTGGGATAGCTCTTACTCTCATGTGAAAGTGCAAAACTAAGGGGTAGGGGTAAGACAGAAAAATGGGATTGGGCCTTATACTTGAAAAACATTTATGTTGTCAGTTTGCTGTATCCACTTGTGTTGGATTTTGAATTCAGATCAACATTGGATTTTGAGGTCAGATCAGCATTGGATCCTGACGTCGGATCAACGTTGATTTTGATGTTGGATCAATGTTGGATCCTGACATTGGATCAACATAAAATTTTGACGTTGGATCAACGTTAAATTTTGATGTCGGATCAACGTTGGATTTTGACATCAGATCAGCGTTGGATCCTGAAGTCGGATCAACGTTGATTTTGATGTCGGATCAATGTTGGATCCTGATATTGGATCAACGTTACATTTTGACGTTGGATCAACATTAAATTTTGACGTCGGATCAACGTTGGATTTTGACGTCAGATCAACGTTGGATTTTGACATCAGATCAGCGTTGGATCCTGACGTCGGATTAACGTTGATTTTGATGACGGATCAACGTTAAATTTTGACGTTGGATCAACGTTCAATTTTGACGTCGGATCAACGTTGGATTTTGACGTCAGATCAGCGTTGGATCCTGACGTCGGATCAACTTTGATTTTGATGTCGATCAATGTTGGATCCTGACTTTGGATCAACGTTAAATTTTGAGGTCAGATCAACGTTGGATTTTGACGTCAGATCAACGTTGGATTTTGACGTCAGATCAACGTTGGATTTTGACATCAGATCAGCGTTGGATCCTGACGTCGGATCAACGTTGATTTTGATGTCGGATCAATGTTGGATCCTGATATTGGATCAACGTTACATTTTGACGTCGGATCAACATTAAATTTTGACGTCGGTTCAATGTTGGATCCTGACATTGGATCAACTTTAAATTTTGACTTCGGATCAACGTTGGATCCTGACGTCGGATCAGTGTTGATTTTGATGTCGGATCAATGTTGGATACATATATTGGATCAACGTTACATATTGACGTCGAATTAACATTAAATTTTGACGTTGGATCAACATTGATTTTGATGTCGGATCAATGTTGGATCCTGATATTGGATCAACGTTACATCAACGTCAGATCAACGTTGGATTTTGACGTCAGATCAACGTTGGATTTTGACATCAGATCAGCGTTGGATCCTGACGTCGGATCAACGTTGATTTTGATGTCGGATCAATGTTGGATCCTGATATTGGATCAACGTTACATTTTGACGTCGGATCAACATTAAATTTTGACGTCGGTTCAATGTTGGATCCTGACATTGGATCAACTTTAAATTTTGACGTCAGATCAGCGTTGGATCCTGACGTCGGATCAGTGTTGATTTTGATGTCGAATCAATGTTGGATACATATATTGGATCAACGTTACATATTGACGTCGAATTAACATTAAATTTTGACGTTGGATCAACATTGATTTTGATGTCGGATCAATGTTGGATCCTGATATTGGATGAACGTTACATTTTGACGTCGGATCAACATTAAATTTTGACGTCGGATCAACGTTGGATTTTGACATCAGATCAATGTTGGATCCTGACATTGGATCAACGATAAATTTTGACGTTGGATCAACATTAAATTTTGACGTCGGATCAAGGTTGGATTTTGACGTCAGATCAGCATTGGATTCTGTCGTCGGATTAACGTTGATTTTGATGTCAGTCCAATGTTGGATCCTGATGTCCGATCCATGTCTGATTTTGACGTCAGCCCAATGTTGGATTTGGAATTAAGATCAACATTGGATCCTGACGTCGGATTAACATTGGATCTTGACGTCGGATCAACGTTGGTTTTTGACAACAGATCAATGTTGGATCCTCACATCGGATAAACGTTTAATTTTGACGTCGGATCAATGTTGGATCCTGACGTTGAATTAACATTGATTTTGACATCGGACCAACATTGGATCCTGACGTCAGATCAATGCCTTATTTTGACATCAGGCCAATGTTGGATTTTGACGTAAATACCCAATTTTGAGCAGATGTCAAGGTGAAGACTATTTAATATCTGAAGAGACCTTTAGGTCGTAAGCTTATAGTTCATAATAAATGTCCACAGACTTATACTGGGAAAACTTTTTTTGCCAGATTGTTGTGTCCTCTTGAGTTGGATTTTGACTTCAGATTAATGTAAAATTTTGAAATCGGATCAACGTCTGATTTAGATGTCGGATCAACGTCTGATTTTGACTTCAGGCCAATGTTAGATTTGATGTCAATACCCAATTTTGAGCAGATGTCAAGGTGAAGACTATTTAATATCTGGAGAAACCAGGCGCCCAATCACTCTGTATAATTAAACATGGCTTCTACTTCCTGTGGTGTATTTTATAAAATGTTATGTTAAAAACAGTAAAATTAGAACGAAGCATCTGGTCTGATTACAGTGATGTTGTTTGATATACCTGTAATTCAGCACTATAAGTCACGTCACGTTTATTGCTACCACTTTATACAATATCAAAACTTTCTATAAGCCTATTGTGTAATTGAGATATTTATTTGTGCACAGACATTTATTCGACAAAAACAAATTTTAATTTTGTGTGCGATTAATTGTGATTAATCTTTTGATAGCCCTAATATTTACAAAGTATTTTTTTCTCCTGAGGTACCATGTCTCATTTTTTCCCCTTGAGATAGCAAGGTAAATTAAATTTTAAAATAAAAAAAAATAATATAAAATGCCTTTCCCTGGAACCAATGCATCGTATCTCTTATGATACTCTTATTTTTTCACTTTTATAATCTGTTGCTATTTAATTTTTGAGGGGAAAGTGTGCCAAATGTTTGTTAGTTTCATAGGAAAAAAACAAGTTCAAACAGATGGACCTTAAAGTATTTAATGAACTTCACATACACAAAACCAAGAACAGTGTAGGTACACATATCTGCTGTGCAGAAATCATCATCCAATTTTTTTTTTTAAAGAATGCGCAGACATTGGTCTTGCTTAGATAGGGTAAGATGGTTCACTTATACAAAAGCCATTAGATCCCTTGATTGTCTGTGCATTACTAACAAATCCAACGGCAATGAAGAAGACACAGGCTATTAGCGTACAGGGATCAGAGAACTTTCCAGAAAAATGCAGGAAACTGATAGGATGTATAGAAAAAAGCACCAGAAGAAATTTCATGGCAACACTTTACAATGAGGTCCCATTTGTTAACTAATACAGCATTTATATGTTTTTAATATTAGTTACAACACATACAAAAGCATTTCTTAATGCAAAATAAACTTGCATGAACAAACTAGTATTGGTATTAACTAACATTAAAATAAATAAATGCTGTGAAAATATATTGGTCATTATATCTAACACATTAACTAGCATTAATGAATAAGACCTTATTGTAAAATGTTACCATATTCACAAGGCAACAAAAAAACATCCAATGACAACAGGAAAGAGTTTGAGATGAAGAGACATTTGAAATGAAAGCATCAGAGCTCAGGTGCATCAAACTAGCATAAGACTATGACTCAAATGTAACACTACACCAGAAAACAAACAAAAAAATATGCAAACATGTTCATCATATTTCAGTAATTCCCTTTGAGATAATACATTTACTGAATAATGATTATAGTTAAAAGGCACAATATTAATATGTACAGGAAATGAAACACACACACACACACACACACACACACACACAATGGACGCACATACTTATGCAAACAAATGAAGAGTACACATTCGTAATTGTCAAAGCTGCTAATGTAAAAATGCTTTTTCTTCAGGCTCAGTAATGTTCAGTCAAAATCTCACAGCGGACGGGAACATTACCAACTGTGCTCTTAAACCACCTTCAACATTGAAACAATCATTTATCACTGACCAGAAATGTATTGCACACTATCAGACAGTTTCTCCCAAATATGTACAAAAAAAAAAAAACAGGCAGGGGTGTCACTGCTTTAATTCAATGGATATGCCAGAGGTATCTCATTCACATTCCTCCTCCTACTTCTGAGTAACTGAAGATGGTTAGTTCATGTGGCTCATAATCGCATTACAGACACACAACAGAGATATTTCTTCTGGGCAAATGGGCTTTTGCATGCTTTTTAAAAAAAATAATGTCTGATGCCCTCAAAAATACACTTAAAAAATCTCATTTACTCGCCAATGCTGTAAACCTGTATAACCTTATTCAGTGGTACACAAAAAAATGTGCACGTCATCGGGGCTGTCAGATTAGAGAGATCAAAAATGATAATCAGTTCCTTACAAAATGATCATAAACCTTTCAAGTATGAGCCACACAGACTACAAATTTTTCTTCCGGGCCATTTAAGAGCATGACAGCACCTGTCCCTTCTTTCAACTTTACTGTATGATGTAGCGTAAAGAGCCCCTCCTTGTTTTCACAAAAGGCCAAAGTGTATACAGGTTTGAACTGGTATAGTAAACAAATGGCAATTTTTGGGCTGTATTTCTTTAAAGGAACAAAAGCAAAGAAAAAGCAAAACGTTCACACCATAGGCAAATTCATCCATTTCAACCACAAAATAAAGCAGGATCTATGCTTATCCCTGTAAGTACCATTTCAATGCAGGCCACTGTTTGAAGAACTGAAAAAAATGCATTATCCCTTGTTGATGTTTCCAAAGCATATCACTTGCAACCAACTTTTGGAGTGCAAATCATAACAACTCCTCATTTCAGCCCTTTAAAATGAATGCAAACAACTGAAGGTTGAAACTATAGCATAAAAGTCCAGACTCCCACTGAGGTTTCAATGCCAGCAGTGCAGACCTTTGGTCGTAGGCTGTTCCTTTGGTGAACGCAGTTGTTTTGAAGATGGTAAAGCCAACAGTCCTTTATGAAGAGCCTGCTATAGACGCAGAGAGTGTTAATGAAGTTTGTCCCAGTGCAAGTCTCAACCCAGCGGGAGAATAGCTGCCATTGAGGGAATAGAGGGTCTGTGGGATCTCAGAGTCACACGTGTGACCCCATTTGGTTGAGTTCAGTCTCTGAGCAGAGTTCAGCTGTGGATGAAGTTTTAAGGGTTGACAGCGGGGATCGGGGTGCAACTGAAGACTTGCTGCTCAAGGCGATTCATCACATCTATGGCTTACATCCAGTTTTATCTATAAGAAATCCAGTTCCAGGGCTTGATGAAGGGAAATGAGGTCCCCGTGAGAAGATATTCGCCAAAACGGCATGTTGTGCTAGAGAATCAGAATATGAGATCATGAGCAATGAATTAACATTCAAAAACTAAAATATTTGCTTTGATTGGAATCACACTGTACCTGCTTTGCTGCAAATTCTTCATCACGCCCATCCCCTATAACAACATACGTCACTTTCTTCCCAAAGCGAGAGATGATGCGTTCAAAACAGCTCTCTTTTCCTGTAAACACAAGCATTGGTCAAGTACTACTAGCATGTCTATATTTATATAGTACCGTATTTCCCAGACTATTAGTCGCTCTGGAGTATAAGTCGCATCAGTCAAAAATTTGTTTTGAAGAGGAAAAAAACATATATAAGTCGCACTGGACTACACATTACGTTTATTTAAAACAATTATTTCACAAAATTCAAGCCGACAAACAGACATTTAATCTGGAAAGGCAAGTTGTTCAACTAAACAATAGGACAGAAAAGCAGGCTGAATAGGTGTCCGTACATGTTAACGTAACATTACCATTTATTCACCAAACACAATAACATACATACCTGAGAGGCTGAATAGGTTAAATTAACACGACAAGCCAAATCAAGTTCAAAAAGGTCCCGAAGTCATTCCACATCACTGAATTTATTGAATTACATAAAAACAGAAGCAGCATAGAGCGGACTCTCGCGGCTGTAGATAGGAATGGTTTCTCTTGGTTCATATGAATTAATTTTGACATATAATTCGCACCTGACTACAAGTTGCAGGACCCGCCAAAATATGAAAAAAGTGCGACTTATAGTCCGGAAAATACGGTAGTAGTGATGTCAAAAGTATGGTTACTTCAGTATTTGTATTTTTATTTAACTGTAGAGAAGCCTTAATGCAGTATTAACCAACTGACTGACAGGTGACCGCTTTCAAACATAGCAAATAAAAAACATTTTACATTTATTCTAAAATAATTGTATATAAAATTATATATATTTTTTATTTATGTTTTATTTATTCATATAATAGTAAATATGTAAAAAAAAAATTATATATATATATTTGTATTTATTTACATATTTACTATTATATGCAAGTATATATACATACATAATAACACATATGTGATATGCAAACATAAACTTTTATTTTTATGCAGTTAAAAATAATTAGACATTTACCTATTTTAGTGGCGCTGTAGATGTTCTCGATGGGAAAGACATCACCCAAGCCGTAGAGCAGCACTTTAGCTAAAGCTGGAACCAGCTGAGTGGTGGTAACCAGAACATTCATACATTTGCCCCTGTGAACAAACATTCAAACCATTAAAGATACAATTTGTATAATCAAAATTATAAAATGGTTAGTTCCAATCCTTGATTCTGATTGGTCAATAGCTGTGCTTTATTCACAATAAAGCACTGCTAAGACCGTTTTACCCAAATTTTGTAACTTTAATATTGTGTGGTAAACGTTTTATAAAAGCAAGCAAGTGCTGTATCGTGAATAATTAACGGCTGAAGGGGTTGCGTCGTGCCTAACAACGCCCTTCAGCCGTTACTTATTCACGATACAGCACAGCCTCTTGTACTTTATTGCTTACTAATAACACTGTCATAGATTAATGACGCTCTGAAGCAGCGTGGCATTATGGGATTTGTTGTCTTTACCTCAACCGCTGATGGCCATCAATCAGACGGGAACGAGAAATCATGTTAATGGATGAGGTAAAGCAATCAAGTTTTATAAATGCTGTGTTTGATGACATCTTTTTTTCATTATGTAAGGTTTCATGTAGTGATGCACCGATGTATCGGCCGCCGATATTTATCGGCCGATTTTTGATGAATTTGAAACCATCGGCATATCGGCAATAGCACGAGAAAGGCCGATACCGATTGTTTGTTAATTAACTGCATAAAGAAATCCATTATATGTAAAAAAAAAAAATGAGTTCATGTTGTTAATAAAATAAATGCTGAATAGCAAAAACCACCTTTGAAGGTTGTCATGCTGTCTTATTATATTAGTTTTATTAATTTAAGCTTAATTTGTACCGCTCTTATTATGTTAATTAGATCCAATCCATGTTCAGAAAAAATAATTTGATGCAGAAAAAAATAGCTTATAGACCAGCTGTATAGTATTGTATACAAGTGTTTAATATCGGTGTCGGCATCGGTATCGGCCAGAAGTTGTCTGTTTAAATCGGTATCTGTATAAAAAAATCCTATCGGTGCATCCCTAGTTTCATGTAATGTTCAAAAACGCAATTGTTAGTCATAGATGTTACAGTTTTAGTCCAATACGATGGTGTGTTAACACAGCACAGAATTAAGTGTTCAGATGAACAAACTTACCATAAACAAGCGAGTGGCCCGACAGACGCTATTACTTCTGCATTTGTTCACGACACTGTTATCATGTGGTTTCTATGTCAGTAAAGGCGGTAACAAAGGGTAACGTGAATATAAACGTCATTGACAGGAGACTTCCCCGGGTCACTGTTTAGATTGGCAATTTTCTCATAATTTACAAGTAGTTGAAAACAAATCATTCTTAAATATATGGTCCATTTTTTACAAGTATACGAAGGTCCATGTGCGCATTATGCAATTTTTATTATCAGAGGAGTGCATGCGTACTTTATGGGCACCGCCAGATTTTTGAAACCCTGTGTACACTGTATGTTTAGGTCGAACATAAGCATAAAGAAGAGTGTAGTATGTAGTCCAGGAGATGCAGTGCATTCATGCGTCGAACGTCTGTGTACAGGTACGATTCAAATAAACTATACTTCGCAAACCTACGTAAAAAACAGACTATACTCTTCCTCTCAAATGTGGTTGTTGGAAATAAGCATGGGGATTCTCATATATTTAGATTCAGGCACTAGTTGTACGTCCTTTTCGGAGTAAGCTTTTCTGGTCAACATGTTAACCTTGGATCATGGTTTACACTTGGCGAAATGTCACTTTAAAAACTTGCTGTCAAAAAAATATTAAATAATGTCAACAAATCGGAATTGTGTAAATGCGGCTTTTGAAGAATCCACACTGAAAATCTGCTCATATCACACGCTTCGTTAAACCCCCGAGGTTTACCCTATCATTTCCTCTAAATCCTGCTTGTTTAGACACATGCAGTCCAAGTGAATTTTACCTGGACTGAATAAGCAGGAGAGATTTGAGGGCAGTGCTCAGCCAGGCATCGGTGACGTTCTCAATCTCCGAGCGCAGTCGGTGCAGTAGATCTCTCTTCATAGGGCTCAGCAGACCTGCATTAACATCGAAAGTATACAAATGCATTGACTAAAGACTATATAAATATGAAATAATTTAAAGATTAATGTTAATTAATGTAATATATCTAACAGCAATTGAATATGCATCATTAAATCAGAAATTAAAAACATATCTACATTTACACATTTGGCAGGGGCTCTTTTCCAAAGTTTAGAAAATAACCTTTATGTAGCCAATGCAATGCTCTACTGATTGAGCTACAGGAACAAAAGCATCCCATGCACGTGCTGTTTTCTGTAATAGCAATTATTAACAGCCATATCATCCATGACTGAAGCTATCATGAGCTTTACTGCAACAATCCTAAGTAGATATTAACTAAATATGAGGGTTAGGTATGCAAAAATACAAGCGAGAAAACTATTGCTTCTCACGGGCTAAACAACAGCGCCTCCCTGGTGGAACACCCAGTGAGAAAACCATAACACACTCTCACCTCCCACATTTCCCTTGAATCCATTGTAGATCTCTTTGAGGCGGCGATACCTGAAGGCCAGCTTACGCATCCACTCGACACCTCCCTGTACTGCCGCGGTGGTACCCGGACCCCCGCCTGCACTGGGCCCACTGAAGCCATCGCTGGAGAAGTTGTAGTTGCTAAGACAGAATGGTTAGCGTGAGATGACGCTCGTGTACTAGCAAAGTAGCATATGTATGACATTGGGTCAGGATATATTTGGGATTCAAAGCACAAATATATTTTAGTGTGTGGCTAATTAATGCTTGTTTTATTGCTTTATTACCTCAAATCCTGCCCATTGTCGTCTGAGGCAACGTCATCGACATGGACTTGATCACAGTCCTGTATTCATAGTAAGCAAAATGTCATTCATGAACTTAATAGTGAATGTAAGGTAGGAGAAATAGCTGTTACGCTTTGTTTTTACCTCCAGATCATTAAAGAAGAGATGAGTGTCTGCAAGCTCAAAGATCAACTCCTCCATCTGCAGGCCCAGATTAAGAACCGTCGCTGGGTCCTGTTTTACATTGGACCATCCCACAAAACGGTAAACAACGGTGCTTCTCACTTATTCACATCTGTGATATCTGAATGAATAAATCCTACCTTGCCAAACTTTTGAGCAAAGGATCCAGTAAGAAGAGAGTGGAAAATAATGATGGTTTCATCAAGATCCCACAAGAAGACACGCTAAGAAAGAAAGAGTTTGTCATGGTTGTTGCTTTATGATGTTGCCAAACACCCTGTATTCCCTCTATCGCTATAACTTTCTAATCTCCATTTTGTACATAAAACAAAATTATGCATTAAATGTAAAGCCGAGCATCCAAGATCATCAGAAATCAAACTTTGGTGCTCTTAAACTCAAAAATTTCACAGACAAAATCACATTTTGTAACTCTTCAGGCACCCTGGCTTAAGGTTTGTTACTATTTAGCATTCAAGTATATTTCTGCCTTAAAGCTCTAAAAATTGCTGCATTACCTCAAGGTCATTGTCTGTGGACTGGGAGCTGTCTGACTTTTTGGCTTTCCCTTTAGCTTTGCTGGCAGGGTTTTTGCGACTGGACTCATCCTGGTCTCGTGCTCCTGTTGGGAGGGCCATCCCAGCGGGCAGAGCCACACCTGTTGGGAGCGTCACACCTGGGGACTCATCTGAAAGACAGAGTAAACCTCTAAATGCATTGACAGAAGATGGACAGGGGTAAAGACTAAATAGTGCAATGCTTTTGTTTGTATTTATCATTAAAATTCCTTTGCACATGCATTGGGCTCTGAATAGTCTATGAGATGCTTTTGGGCTAGTTTCATTGGGTTGGTATTGATATGCGAATCTGGCAACCCTGGGCTTGCGCAAACGTTTGGTTCGGAATATACAGTACTGTGCAAAAGTCTTAGGCCACCACCACCAGACTTGTTGTTTTAGAAGTTTTAATGTCCATCCATATTTATTTTTAAATCTATTTTACTAAAGGGATAGTTCGGCCAAAAATGATATTAAACCCATGATTTACTTACCCCCAAGCTGTCCGAGTTGCATATGTCCATCGTTTTTCAGACAAACACATTTTCGGATATTTTAGAAAATGTTTTAGATCTTTCAGTTGATTAAATGTAATGTTACGGGGTTCACCCATAGTCCACGACCTTCAAGTCCAAAAAAAGTGCGTCCATCCTTCACAAATTAAATCCAAACGGCTCCAGGATGATACACAAAGGTCTTCTGAGGGTAATCCGCGCGGTGTTGTTGTAGAAATATCCATATTTAAACCTTTATTAACTAAAATAAATACCTTCCGGTAGCGCCTCCATCTTAGACTCGTCTGTATTCAGGAGAGAGTATTAGCGTAGTGTACGCACTTTTCTTAGTGACGTATGACAAATTCAGAGGGCGGGGGCACAGAGCAGCAGCAGAGTAGCCTCCGTAGGCTGCGTAAGCTCTCATCCTGAATGCAGACGCGACTAAGATGGCGGCGCTACCGGAAAGGTATTTATTTTCGTTAATAAAGTTTTAAATATGGATATTTCTACAACAACACTGCACGGATTACCCTCAGAAGACCTTTATTTATCATCCTGAAACCGTTTGGATTTAATTTGTGAAGGATGGACGCACTTTTTTTGGACTTGAAGGTCGTGGACTATGGGTGAACCCCGTAACATTACATTTATTCAACTGAAAGATCTAAAACATTTTCTAAAATATCCGAAAATGTGTTTGTCTGAAAAACGATGGACATATGCAACTCGGACAGCTTGGGGGTGAGTAAATCATAGGTTTAATATCATTTTTGGCCGAACTATCCCTTTAAGATACAAACAGAAAATACAGAATATGTTTACAAAAACAGACATACCTGTTGTGTTAGGCAGGTCTGCTGAAGCACTGCCTTCTGTCTTTATGGCTGGATATCCAGGAGCAACCACACCTGCTCCATCTCTATCACTACTGGGCAGCCCAGCAGACAGGTAACTGGAAGGAGGAACGTAGTACTGGGAAAACTGACTCTGGCCAAGAGAGTTGTAATTTGTGAACTCCTGGAGTGTGAGATCAAAAATAACTTTATTAGGACACAACCTCTGCTTGACACCAAACGTTTAGTTCCTTTCTGCTCCAGGATGCTCACCTGATGTGTTGCGGTGGCTGTAGTGACCGCAGTTGCCGAAGGGATGTTAGTGTACACGCTTGATGTAGTGAAACATGAACCTAAATAAATATAAACAACCGTTAAACTGACCAAATAGGAACGCTTTGTGATTCTTGGTGAGCATAACAAATGACTGAATAAAACACTTTATGGGTTGTTAATGGAGGTGGTTTTGGGTAAATGGATTTGGGTGGGTCTTTTCACTTATAGGTCCTATATACAGCGGTCGGTGGTAGGCAGAGAGAGAGAGAGAAAGAGCAGTAGCAGGCTTGCCTTGGCTGGGGTAGGTGTAGTGGATCTGGTTGGGTTGGGCTGAGGTATAGCCTGAGCTGAAGCTGAGAAACCCCGTCTGGCCAACAGAGGGCGCCTCGGGCAGCCGCGACTCTGTCTTTAAGCCCGGCCACATGGTGCCTGAGGCCATGCACGGAGAGATGGAGCATGAGAGGGTGAAGAGTGGAGGAGAGAAGGGATGCAGAGATGAAAGATATGATTAGAGGGCGATTTAGGACAGGATGTAACATGAAATGTGGATCGATCTGACTGCCAGCGTACAGTGTGAAGGCAGGGTGAGGGTTTAAGTGGAATGAGTTTGGGTGATGAATTAATGCACAGACGGCAACAGGGTGAAGCACAGACCAAATGGTGGCAGTCCGTACGTCTGGCCGGACTGAGGAAAGGCGCTGTACATGGATGACTGGCCCAGGGAGGGGAAAGCCACTTGACCGGCATATGCGGTGACAGCGGTGCTTAAGACAAACAAAAGAGAGTTAAAACCTAAACAGTGCCTGAGATTTACCAAGTTTACTTTTATTTTACTTACTTGCTTCCTTGGTAGATCTGTGAGGTATAATCGGTGGCTGTGGTTGTGGTGAGGTCTTTGCAGGTCACTGCTATTAGGAAGGTTTCATGAGTTTCATGCTTAAAGGGATAGTTCGGCCAATAATGATATTAAACCCATGATTTACTCACCCCCAAGCTGTCCGAGTTGCATATGTCCATCGTTTTTCAGACAAACACATTTTCGGATATTTTAGAAAATGTTTTAGATCTTTCAGTTAATTAAATGTGAAGTTACGGGGTCCACGACCTTCAAGTCCAAAGAAAGTGCGTCCATCCTTCACAAATTAAATCCAAACGGCTCCAGGATGATTAACAAAGGTCTTCTGAGGTTAATCCTTCACAAATTAAATCCAAACGGCTCCAGGATGATAAATGAGGTTAATCCACGCGGTGGTGTTGTAGAAATATCCATATTTAAAACGTTACTAACGAAAATAACTGCCGCCATCTTAGACTCCTCTGTATTCAGGAGAGAGTATTAGCGTAGTGTACGCACTTTTCTTAGTGAAGTATGACAAATTCGGAGGGCGGGGGCACAGAGCAACAGCAGAGTATCCTCCGAAAGCTGCGTAAAGCTCTGATCTTGAATGCGGACGCGAATAAGATGGCGGCGCTACCGGAAGGTAGTTATTTACGTTAATAAAGTTTTAAATATGGATATTTCTACAACAACACTGCGCGGATTACCCTCAAAAGACCTTTGTTTATTATTGTGGAGCCGTTTGGATTTATTTTGTGAACGACGGACGCACCTTTTTTGGACTTAAAGGTCGTGGACCCAGTGACTTCACATTTAATTAACTGAAAGATCTAAAACATTTTCTAAAATATCCGAAAATGTGTTTGTCTGAAAAACGATGGACACATAACTCGGACAGCTTGGGGGTGAGTAAATCATGGGTTTAATATCATTTTTGGCCGAACTATCCCTTTAAACTGAAAAATGACATATAGTCAGATAGTTTTGGATCTTACCATTGTGAGTATATACATTTTCTGTCGCTCTTGATATCGTCTCTTGATCTGACTGGTCTGGACCCCCAGGCACTGCCGAAGAAATTGATGAATTGCATTATTTCCTCATATTTTTATTGTGTTATATAATGCTTAATTCATCAAAATAAAACAGAACGATACTTACTTGTGTGTAAATGAGTGACAGATGATGGTGGATATGAATTAACCTCTGCTGATTCGCTCCGGTTAGGGGAGTCATTAGCAACCACACCTCTGCAAAACAGAAAAAAAACAATATAGACTTTTTCATTGCGGTTAAGCTCTTGAACCGAAGTGAACTTTCAGTCTGTTTTTATTTATCGGTCTGGCTAGTAGCTAAACTGACCTCTGGAACAAATACCTTGATGAAAATAAAATGTTTTGGTTTGCTTAAGGCGAAAAGAGACAACAAGCATGAATCACAACTGTGCGGAGAGGTTTGGCAGCCAGGCAACAATTCATGAATCTGTAGCTAACATTTTATAAATTTTTACACAGTAACATAAACTCAGTGTAGTAGTTGATACGCGTTAGATATGATGTGTGAACGAAGGTGATTTTCTTGTCATTTATTAATCTTGTTATCAGAAATAAACTTCTGTGAAAGGACTCTGTTATTATTGATTCTTTGTGAAAGTCTATCGGAAGTTGCGTTTAGTCCTAAAAGCCGTTTGTTTATGTTGTTGCTGCTGAAACCATCTATAAAATATATAAAAACAACTTAAGGTACAACATACAGGGATGGATATTCATGGGAGATCAAAAGGTGAGACATTCAAAGCAAGTGATCCTGGAGTTTGTTCTTAATACATTTGTATGCATTAACGTTTCATTTTTAATGTATTTAACATTTTAAGTTATTTCAATAATTAAAAATAAGAATACTTTACAGAACAATTTGGTCAAATTACATTAAAAAAGTGTATTTAGCTAAGACAACACCTTGCTTTTTCCCTAAATGAACAACAGGGAAGTGTAACAATAGCTTAAGACACATGAACAAGACCATAAACTCCTTCAAAATGCCCCCACACATCCTTATGTGACCTTGTCTCTGAAAATCCATTTGAAAGTGATTTTCAGTTTTCTACATCAATTCATCGATCATGATGAAAAGAACATCCAGTGAAAATATAACCTTGATATCTTTAATATTGACTGAGTAAGGTCATTGGCAAAGATTGAAACTGAGGTGAAACCATTGAGTGAAATTAAACTTTGATGACATTTCACAGGACTTTTTAAAGATGTTAAATGAGCCTTTGGCATCCCCAAAGTATGTATGTGAAGTTTTAGCTCAAAATACCATATAGATAATTTATTATAACATGTTTAAATTGCCACCTTGTAGGTTTACTAAAAAATGACCTATTTTTTTCATATGCTTGCAGAGAATGGTTTACCAAAACTAATTTAATGGGTTGATCTTATTCACATTTACTAGGTTGATAGAAGCACTGGGGACCCAATTATAGCACTTAAACATGAAAAAAGTCCGATTTTCGTGATATGTCCCCTTTAAGCCTGTATTTTACAGACAGGGCCATCATTCATCTTTTAAAACCAGGTCTATATTCTCTATATCAGAGGTCCCCAACCACCGGGTTGTGGACAAGTTGCCACCGGGTCACAAAGAACACCCTGAAAAAATATTGCTTAATCGGGTGTTTTGACCTTTAAGAGCCGACTTCAGATGTTAAGATGTTAACAAGCATATCCACTGGACATTGGTTATTTTCATCTTTGGTAGCTCCTGAAGGCTTCATGTATAAAAACAGCACCATGTCAGCACAGAGCATACAGAACCAGAAGCGATCTACTTTGTTTAACAGGAATGCTGAAGTAAACTACTGTGGCACCACTACGATCGTGGCACCACGATCAAAATTTACTGTTTTACTGCAGTAACCATATTTTACCGGGTACACTTTTAACATAGGTTTGAAAAGAACCTAAACATTTGGTCCTGTGTTTTTCTTCTGTTCTGTTACTTTAACTTTGGGCTCGAGCCCGACATAAGGTTCAAACTGCTTTCGAAAACAGCAAGCCAAGTTTTTGTTTACCGTGAATTAAGACAAAATTGCCAGACAAACTCATAAAACAATGAAAGTAAAAGAATCTGGCAAAATATAGTTTTACACGTCTATTAAAATAAAGCTGTTATTAATTTTCCATGGTCCTTTGATCTTTACTTTCGTTTAAAACGTTATACATTTCGCAAAGGAACAGCAACTTAGCGACCCCCTCCACCCGTCCATAACATTTTTTTAAGCTGAAACCGGTCTGCGATGTTAAAAAGGTTAGGGATCCCTGCGCTATACGAAACCTTTATTTTTAAAATATGTTAATATTATGGTAATAAGCATGATTATGAATTAATACTAATAAATGAACTAATACATCACATTTTTTTTTCACTATTCTCCTCATTTAGCAATGCTAGGCAACTTAAATTATTTAAACTCATTCTTGTTGTCAACAATACAAGACTGTATGATGCTTCGGTCTGACCTTAATCGGATGCTAGTAGTGTTTTAAAATAGATGCTTCAGGTTCTTTATAGTAAATCTATACATGCAAAAAAAAATCATGAGAACTTACCTTGAATCACTCTCCTGACCTACTTCTGGGTCATGCCGTGCTTTCTTTGTCTGTTGATCAAAACAATAGAGAAAAGCCTTATGAGAAATGGTGACCAGTTATTATAGTACCCAAAACATACACTTTCCTTCATACAACAATACACTTTTTAACCTTAAACTTGTTATTGGGTAAATAGTTTGCCCATGTTATGCATCAGCTTCAGCGTACTTACGGGTAGCTCCGGCACATCTTGCGATTCGTCCATAGTTATGAGGGAGAATTTCTGTACTGTTTGTCCAGGTAAATCTGCTCTCTCAGTCTCTGCAGTTGCTGGCACTGCTGCTTCGGCAAAAGCCCTGAGTAAGACAGCACAAATCACTGTGAGACATCTTTATATATATACACTGTTCCAGCCCCTGTTTGTATACGAAGCCCATGAGCATCATGGGAAATACAAGGCAAAAAGTGGGTCTTGCCGATCCTAATCCTGCTCTCAACCTGGTAGCAGGTTAGCTCAGCCCCAGCAGGTGAGGCACGTGAGGCTTCCCCACAAAAGCACCAGATGTTTTGCTCATACCCTCCCACTTTACAGCGCACATGCCTGGATTTATTTGGCAGCGTCTCCTTACATGTATACCAACCAACGTTAAGTGGTAACTAGGAAGATTGTATTCGCTTCTGATTATATCAATAGCATTAGGTGTTTCTGCACAAGCTGTCTCTTCCAAAAGGCTGGCAGAGATAAGATCTAACCTCGTTTTTCACCCGTGCCATTCTTTAACTGCATTTATAAATTGGAAGACGAAAGAGGAAAAGTGGGTCAGACGTGCACTTACACTTAAAAAGCCATTCACGTAAATTTGAGACAACAGGGTTTGGTAAGTCACGTGTGACACTAAATGATGCTTATGCAATGTCGAGATTCATGTCCGAAAAGCATGATCAGGATAGGTTTAATACAATCTACTGTGGCAAATGTGAAATAAAATATTAATAATAATACAAAAATTTCAATTTATAATCTTACATATGGAAAAATGAAAAATTATATATAGTGTAAATTATGTTTAAAGTAAAACACCACAGGTTTTCAATATTTTATTATATTTTACCTCAACTTAGACTAGAATATTCATATACTAGTCAACATTTTAAGTGAATCAAAAACGTTCATCAAATTTGTCCTAAGACTTTTAGGAAAGGTTTTGATCCACTTCAAATGTTGACTAGTGTACATACCTATCTTTATTCAATGCGTGCACCTAATCTTTGTACAGCGTGATGTAAATGCGTTAGCATTTAGCCTAGCCCCATTCATTCCTTAGGATCCAAACAGGGATGAATTTACAAGCCACCAAACACTTTCATGTTTCCCTATTTAAAGACTGTTACATGAGTAGTTATACGAGTAAGTATGGTGGCACAAAATAAAACGTTCAACCTCGGGCGCAGTAATATTGACGGAAATTTGTGCAAGAGGGGGAGTAGTCAGAAGTATTGATATTACTGCGCATCGAGGTTAAAGTGCTGCAAACTAAGTGCTCTTCCACCATACAATATAATACTCATTTTTTATCCACTTAAAAAAATTGCCACGTTTTATTTTGTGCCACCATACTTACTCGTATAACAACTCATTTAAAGGTGCTCTAAGTGAATTGACGCGTTTTAGACCATACAATTTTTTTGTTACATACAGCAAACATCTCCTCACTATCTGCTTGCTGCCTGTCCGCTGATCAAACTGTAAAAAAACACGATCTCTGTAGACAGCCCAGGCTTCACAAACGGCAATAACAACACAGTAGCCAAACCTAGCACCACAAAACAAAACAAAGTGTTCCAGCCAATAAACGACAAAAAGGATTTGGGGGTGGGGGTTGGGCGCATTCATGAAAGCACGGAAGGGAGGGGGAGGAGTTAGCTACGCTCCGTCTGTTTGAAAACAATTCAAACGTCAACAAAAACTAACGTCTCGCAGATTCGCTTGGAACACCTTTAACAGTCTTTAAATAGGGAAAACATGGAAGTGTTTGGTGGCTTCTAATGGCGCTTTTCCATTGCATAGTACCCCACGGTTTAGTTTAGTTTGGGTCAGCTTACTTTTGGGAGCTTTTCCATTGGGTGCAGTACGTAGTACCCGACACTTTTTTCATACCACCTCGGTTGGGGTTCCAATCGTCCCGAGCTGATGCCAAACGTGACGTGAAAACACTGTAGATCACTGATTGGTCTGAGAGAATTGTCACGTCATCGCTATAATGTAAAAGATTAGCTTTACCTTTAGTGCTAGCTTGTGCTGTCTCGAGCAAACATGTTGTCATCTGTGCTCTGCTATAAGTTCCCAAACTCTGTTTTAGCGATGAAAAACATCCACAGGTTGAGAATCAGGAACACCATACCAGTTTTTTCCAAACTTGCAGTTTGTGGCGGAACATTCACGATGAGCATGTCAGCATTATATGCTTAAAAATTCAATGAGGCTCAGCGGAGTGTGTCAACTACTGACGCCACGGGTGTTTAAACAGAAACTATCATGAGAGTTAGAGGTTACGTTAGTGATAAACACGATATGCAAACATCTATCTGTGGTGGTCACTTTTAATTTTATGGCGGACTGATAAATAAATAAATGTATGGGAATGTACAACGATGCTCTCACTTGTATGATGTCACAGCTGTAGGCAGCGCATATATAACGACATGCCTATAATCCCTCCCACTGCGAAGTGATACCAAACTCGATGGAAAAGCTAACCAAGCCAAAGTGAGGTGAGCTGACCCGACCCAAACTAAACTCAACCGTGGGGTACTATGCAATGGAAAAGCGCCATAAATTCATCCCTGTGTGTTTGGACCCTAAGGATTGAATGGGGCTATGCTAAATGCTAACACATTCACGACGCATTGTACAAAGATTAAGTTTACGCATTGAATAAAGATAGGTATCAATTAATTGGTCTAAATTGAGGTGAAAACATAGTAAAATATTGAAAAACTGTGGTGTTTTCCTTTAAAACGCATAGTTGGGAAGCATGTCATGATATGGGTTTCACATGACTGCAATTCTACAATGCACTCATTTTAAGAGTGAACTTGGGGACATGGGTTAGGGTTAAGCACAAAGTAAACCCAAAGTAAAAAGTTGTTTGGCATCACTAGGGTATGTGCACGGCAGTCTGTTTCTGATAGGAAATAAAAGAGACAGAAACTTGTTTTAGTCTCTTTCATTTATTACAATGGACGGCCACTTCTAAAAGCGGTTGCGTAAGATGGTTAAAAAAAATCTGCCTTTGTATAACTTTAGTTTAAGAGTACAAAGCATTGACTGGCTGTGGCTGTGCACAATCAAATTGAATTATACCTTAGAAGGCTTGAGCGCATTACTATATGTGCTCACAATACAAAAACACAGTCCATATATAAAAAAATAAATATACAACCCATATGTATTAAACTGTATAAATTATTTATAAAGCAAACGCTGCCTACAATCTCGGTACGCGTGTTGTTTCTTCAAAATATTTGGCTTTTATTAACCAGTGATTATTAGTGAAAATTAATTTTAAATCTTTAAAGGCTCTTTATAAAATCACTTGATAAAGATAACCAATTTGGTGATAAAAAGTTACTAAACTAAAACGTATCATTAAAAACATTAATAAGGTTAATCTTTCAACCCGTTTCGAAATGCAATACAATACTGTATACTATTATAAAACCTTCAGCCATTATCATATGACAGTTTGATACCAGGCAGCACGTGCGTAGTTCAAATCTAGAGTAAATAAACTCCGCCCATACTTCCATAGTTGGGACAGCTGGTGTGGGTTTAGGTTTTCTATGTGAATTGTTTGCCTTGAGGTAAGAAAAATCAGAGAAAAGAATGCAAAAAATATTCAACTGAAAACAATGGATTTTAAATGATGGCATGGTCTGTACAGTATCAATAAATGTGTGGGATTTTCCACTGAAAGATAATATGAACAGTAAAAGTAAAAAAGTGATGGTCTGTTGGTCTTTGGGTATTTTGGCTGAGTGAAAGAAGACTGTTATATAAATTCAGCTTTATTCAGTAAAGTTACGTTATGCAAATTTGCTGCATTTCAATAATTAGTCTTTTTTACAATAATTGAATAATTAACATAATATCAGTTTAAAATATATGAATTTTTCCCCCCAAAAATCAAACTGATTAAACTATTAAAAATTAAATAGACTTACTAAATGCATAATAGATCGGTTTCCTGTTCAGGGTTTAGGTTAATCCAGTTCTAGGCCTTATTTATATTAGGACATTAAACATTATTATTGTGCATCTTAAGACAAAACAATGCCACAGATATACATTAAGATATGTCAGTGCAATATGTTCTTAAATTTAAGCAGCTCAAACATGAATTTTAGTCTGGGCCTTATCCTACCCACATAAATTAGAGATAGTAACATAAAAATGTATTTGTATGTAGATTTACAATTTTCATTTGTATTATTTTAAAATTTTACAATTTGCAAATGCATTTCAAAAAAGAGGGAAGTGAAAAACACTTCACAACAATCACAGTACATTTGAAACACATTTAGCAAACAAGAAGTGATCCTAAAGGAAAACAAGCTTAGTTTATTGCATTTATCCATTTGGCACTTTTATCTAATTCGACTTACAGTGCACTTAATCAATAATTTAATTTTTCAAAGTATGTGTGGTCCCTGGGATTTAACTTTGTGCTGTTAATGCAATTCTCTATAAGTTGAGCTATAGTTACAGTTTAAACTTACTTTTACTGAATCTGCTTCCCGTTATCTTAAAATCCTAATCTCAAGTAATTTTCTTATATGCTTTAAATTAGATTTGAAGACAAAAATAAACAGCCTACTGTCATATCTGAAATAGGTGAGTTGGACGGCTTAATAAAAAAATTTAGCAAACAACAAGTGGCTGGAATATATGGAAACCCTAGTTTAGTTTAAAAGCATTAAGTGATGTTTACAATTATTTTGAAAGAAGCTAAAATATGCAGAAGCAAAGTTAGATTTGTTTGTTGGGCACAACACAATTTTCATATTCTAATTTGCAATCACAGTATAAATAAAGTTACAAAGAATACTACTAATAAAGAACGAGTAGGTGAGTCTTAACTTTTGACTGGTAGTCTATAACAGTTTAAACAAGCAAGGAGGAGTCATATTTACATGTGCAAATCATCAGCACAACATTAAACCATCTCGCTAAATACAGTCGTTGTCCCCTTCAAACCACAGCTGGAGGATTAAGGATAGAAGCTATGCAAGTAATGCTTAACATTCTGGACTGAAGAGCAAGTAGCAGCAATTCAAGGACGGCGGATCAGTGAAGGTTAAGATCCACTGACCTCTCTCTCTCTCTCTCTCTCTCTCTCTCTCTCTCTCTCTCTCTCTCATATGATGTGCAAACAATGCTATCTGTATCTAGCACTAGGTTGAAAAACACAGACAAGACTGTGGCTAATTAACATAACATATTCATCATATTCGCATATCTATTGTGAGCATGTTTGGGAAACATGAAACTTAAAAAAAATGCATGCTGAATATAAAGAAGAGACACCAATCCATTTCTACGCCGAAAAACAGTGTGTGTTATTGAAGCAGTTAGCACTATTTAACCAGTTAGCCAACGTGTGTTGTTTAGCCCGCTGCCCAATGACCTTAATATTTCACACTAAACCGCCAATTAACACCTAGAAACGCGCTATTTGCGGAACACAACTGGGAAATGAACTCTTACCATGTCACCAAGTGCTACCGTCGAGGAAACTTAATGTTTCCTTAGGCAAAAATTCCCTCGGTAGAGCGCCTTGTGTTGTTAGGGACAACTATTTGGCAGGAAGTCGCTGTAGATCAAAACACGCATGCGCAGAAATCACAGGCGCCGCTTCGACAAAGACGACACACGCTTCATAAACAAGAGTCTGATTTGGTTACTTCGTTATTTATCAAGAACTAACAAAAAACTAATTTTTAAACATATTTTAATTATTGTTGATTTATAAATGTACTATTGTGCATTTTTAAGCTTATTAATTTAACTTTTAATGTTAAAGATGATAAGCATTAACTTAAACAAATGCGACTGTTCATTGTTAGTTTAACGTGTTGGATTCAAACCTATTGTAAAGTAGTAGAAGTAGTTTTTTAAATAGTAAAATTTTTTAAATTAAATGAATTTATATTGAAAGTATTGCTCTTTTTTGTTTGTTTTATCTTATTCATCACATACACGGTGGTTTAATAGGGGTCAATATCACTAAAAAGTGCCTTTTAGACTGCAAAAAGAGATTTTCCGTTAAATTTCATATGGTTTGTATTAAGGAGACCTTGGGCTGCTAGAAATGTAAATTAGTCAAGCTCCAGCACTTTTTATAAATTAACTGCAAGCACACACCATACAAAAAATATTTCCTCCCTTTCATGCAAACGTAATGTAAATTTTCATGACAAGGTGTACATTTTAAGCTTGACACCATACAACTACAAACACAATATGATGAAAATAAGTAAAAGTAAGTGTAGATACTTACTGAGGGTGCATTATATGTTTTAACCTCTACTGAAGAAAGACCAAATGGGGGACGGGATGTCAATGACTACATCAGTTGGTTTCTTTACGGGGCGTTTACCCCAAAATGACAGGGTGGACAGCAATATTAGGGACACATGCAAAATGACTTCAATGAAATCAAATAACTTGTCGATAAAAAAGTTAAAATTTATGTCATTTATTCACTTTTTACACATTGAAGTTAGCTAAGCAGTGTCTGGGACATGCCAAAATCACATATATCCAATAAAAGAAAATGGAAAAAACATATCTTAAGAGATTTATCACTGAACTTGTATGTGTGTAAATGTTTGGCCATTTATAATAAAACCTCAGAATTTAATTATTTTGGATTATATTTATGATGACAGAGTGATTCTGATGAGGACAGCAAAAGGCACTTTATAAAGATATTGACCCATAGTGGAGATGTTTTGAGTCTAGAACATTTACCACCTAAAATAAACCAAAACCAAATGTGAACTAATTTTACATAAAAATGATATTGAGAAATAAATATATGGAAACGTGCATGGATTTATTCGGACATATTTATTTAGCATTCAAATAGATAACTCTCCAACATTTCATCATTGCAGGAATTTAATACTCATTAGAGGTACAATCTGTGACATGTAAATAAATATACATGGAAAAATATAAAACAATATACGAGTAACTTCCAAAAATGGAAGAAAATAAACTTGATCTGTATTGCCATGTTAGTAGTTATTTAAAGAATAATGTAAGGAACATTATTGGTCCAATGATATTAAATATATTACATTTGACAAAGGGGATGAGGGCTTCAAAATCCTCATTTCATCAAGTGATACCAGTCAATCGCCCCAACAAAGTACAGTATGAAAAATTGTTTATCTCTATTGCACAACATTGGCTCATCCAGGCCAACCAATTCCGACGGGAATAGTAGACACGCGTTGTGACAACATACATAACATAGCTGAACCGCAGGCACAATTTGAACAAATAAAGACACAGTCCTTTCTGTGCTACTGTAGAACTTCTGTACATGATGCATATGGACTCAATACAATCTAATAGACATGCTTTGATTACAGATACCGAACAATTCAGATAACATAATTGTTATCTGTGAAATAAAACATACATTCATTTCGCTAAGTGTACGATAAAACAGTTTGATGTATCCAAGTTACATTTGAAAGAAAACAGTGTATTCTGGCATATTGTGTAAAAGTGCTGGCAAGGGAGAGAAAAGGATAGAAAGTACAAGTAAGACACAATAATCCTTTTAGGAGGAACATGTGGAGTCGTCTACTCATTTAGACAATCACTTTGGAGAAGTACTTCAATCAGTCTAATCTAATACCTAGTTTCACATAGTTTTGAGCACAACTAAAATGCTTAGACAAGCCAAAGTATGATAAGTAATGAAGTTATTGAATTAACATTTGTCAGAAGGAAGAAGATAATAAATGCATTCATTAAAAATGTATTGATATCCGAGTCGGGCAGCCTGTGTATCCTCTTGTACAGGTGTAAAATAATCCCCTTTCAAAGCATCTATATATTTTGTACTTTCCTCCATCCTTTACCTCCACTGTGCAATAATGCATGAAAATACAAGTAAATAAAACATCATGAAAAGAACCGTTTTGATCAAATGTAAAAACATGATCACAGAAGGCGATGTGACATTGTGCACCATTGTAATTTGTCCACAGCCTTGTGCATCCGTTCCTTGGCACACTTTTCTTTTGCATCTTTTCAGGATGCTGTTCCCATAGTCATTAGTCATTTTTTAACGCCCCACAACACTCCTGGGCACGTGCAGTGTCTGGATCCTGCCGATTCTCTTGTGCTGCTAGGTTACGTGTGTCGAAAAAATTGGAAGAGCTAAGAAGTCCCTCTTCTGGGCTGACTCAACATCTCCATCTGTCATTATTGGATCTGTCGAGGCTGGAATGGACTCTCCGGGAGTTCGGGGTCCGTGTCGGAAGCGTTACTGAAAGGCGTGATCCGCCGGGGGACCATAGGAAAAACCTGGAAAAGCACCTGCTGCCTCACGTACGCTGCTGGTCACATGCAGGTAGTCGTTGTTGCAGAGGGAGGTAGACACCGGTAAGTGGGTGAACTCGGGATCAAAATGCCGTAGATCAGTAGGACCACTCTGTTGGTTAAAAAAAGACAATGTTATGTCAGTAATGTTAACGTTTCATTGGCATCTTAAACACAGTAAAGGTGTAAACGTACCACTGAGGGAATAAAAGGAGGTGTGATCTTCTTGCTCATGAGATCTTCCCAGTTGATGGGCGAGAAGAAGCTGTGAAACTTCAGTTCCAGCTGCAGGAAACAAATGTTGATATGAGAAACACAAATCTGGGGAAAATAAATGATATGCATGAAGGTAATACCAGTATTGTGACATACAAAGTCATCTTTTGATCCCAGTCTCTTTGTACGGTCCTTGTGTAGCAAACCCTCCAGCAGGTCACGGCCGGCGTTGGAAACGTTAGGCTTTAACACCAGAGGCTTGTGAAGGATGTTGTTGTACATCTCGGCTGTGTTGCGACTATAGAATGGAGGCTGAATAAAGACAAACAAAAATTAATTTAAAATATCCTCTCCTGAGGCCACAAATATGCATATGCAGACAGAAATGCTCAGCCTCATATCAATCATAAGAGAAATTTGAGTGTCTGTGGTGTTAAACTGGGTGTGTTATTATTTTTAATAGTGGTTCATTCTTGCTCAGCAAGATTCCCTTCCAACTATTTTTTGCAATGAGATGCTCTTGTGGCGCTGCTAAAAATAATATAGCGTGCGTATTTTTAAATGAAGCAATGCACTTACGCAGATAAAACCGTCCACATTTGCATCTTTTCTGTGGAATATGCTTAAGGCTATGTGAGATCATGCAAAAGATCTTGACTCACCAGTCCATACAGCATCTCGAAAAGTACTGATCCCAAACACCACCAGTCTACTGTGCGATCATAGGCTTGCTTCTGAAGTACTTCTGGTGCCAAGTACTGTAAAAAATAAAGAGACATGGTTCAAAATTAAATTTCTAGTCTCAAGCTATTTTAGGAATAAACCATTTGTATCAAACTGACCTCAGGGGTTCCACAAAATGTTGTGGTCGTTGCGTTGGGATCCAGTCCCTCTTTGCATAGACCGAAATCTGTGAGTACAATGTGGCCCTGAGAATCCAACAGGATGTTTTCCGGCTTTAGATCTCTGTAAAAAATGACAAGTTAAATCCCATGGTCTCGCGGAATTGAGGCAACAGTGTTCTCCACTAGGGGGCGCTGCGATTGCATACCTGTAAACTATGTGCAGGGAGTGAAGGTAACCAAGTGCGCTGGCAATTTCAGCAGCATAAAATCGTGCCCTGGGCTCTAGAAACACCCTCTCGCGCTGGAGGTGGTAGAACAGCTGCAGAAGCAAATGATAAAAAGAGTTTGTTTACATCTATTTTGAGCTGAGGTGTGGCCACTTTCGGCTACGCAGGAGCCTGAATACATTGTTTACTCACCTCGCCTCCATTGACGTAGTCTAATACAAAGTAAAGCTTGTCTGTGGTTTGAAAGGAGAAGTGCAGGCCGACAAGAAACGGATGTTTGATGTTCTTCATCAATACGCTCCTTTCTGCCATGATATGCTTTTGCTAGAATATAATTTGAGAGGGATTGTTATTATAATTGTGACCGAGAATGGCTCTCATGTATTCGTAATCATGCATTAGGTCTCACCTCTTTCTTTTTAAGAATGATTTTCTTCTGTAGCACCTTCACGGCGTAGTACTGTTCACTTTCTTTGTGCCGTGCAAGCAGGACCTAATAAATAAGATACAGTACAGTTAAGACTGATGTAGATTGACATTACCGACTGCAGTGCATTGCATTAGTCGAATCTTTGTACCTTTCCAAAGCTTCCCTTTCCAATGATCTTCAAGTAGTCAAAATCTGAAGGTTTGATCCTGTCAAGTAAAAAAAATTAAAATATTAGTAATGCTGATTGCAATGCAATAACTCAGATCAAATACTGGTTAGCAGGTATGAATCAGTACATACTGAGTTTCCTCCGCCAAGGAGCTCCTGGGATTGGTCAGACATAGATGATTCTCTTCAAGTTCCTCGTTCTGGTTTTCATCCTTTTTTACGAAGGAATCAACCTCGGTACTAAGGAAAAGAAGATTGAAAACGTTACAGATTTTATCTCAGATGGAAACTTTGTTTCAGACCTGGAATCTTGACAAGTTATAAAAATTAGCTTAAATGCATGAAATTAAGAAACAATGCAAATAGACAAATTGTAGTTTCACTTAAAATCAATGGAGGATGCCCCAGAAACGGCATTCATTGTATCACAACTTAACAAGCGGATTACATTTTGAACTACAATATAAAGTGACAAACAAAATCTCTGATATTTCATGACTTGGTCAAAAAATATATATAAATTAATTCCCTGACTTCCAACGTCAGGAATAGACTTTGTAAAATTCCATGATACAGGGAACCCTGTATTTTACAATAATTTGAATCTTGCCAGACAAAAAATCATTTTTGTACAATGATGTGGCCTCATGTTTTTTTTTTAACTGCATTTACTGTATCTGGAACATTCATTTAAATAAATATTTCTTTCTTGTAGTATTATTGCAATGTATTTTCTGGCTGATAGATGGCAGTGTTGCTGAATATTGTAAGGTGTCGAGATAACTGTATGATAAAAATGCAGGATTCTTGACTTTGCAAAGCAGCTGTTCAGCAAATAAAAATAAAACTTTTATTTAAAAATTTTTTTTGCTCCTACCCAATACTTTTCAGCATCTAAGCTATAAGTTGTCTGAAACTTGTATGGGTATCTTTTCATGACCACAAATGTTAGTCTTTAATTTGACTAATAAGACAACCCTACAGAGTTTTAACACAAATGTTGAAAACATTATATAGGGATAGAGATGACGCAGTGAGAAATTTTCCGCTTGTCTGACCTGAATGACTCTGGGCTGATTCCAAGACCAAATGGTCCGCACTTAATTGAATTAGACCCTTATCCTCATCTAGGGGACAAGGAGGATTTTCTCAAAGGTGCTTACTGCGCCCAAGTGAGCAACTGAACAGCTGCTTTCCATTGAGTGCTGGCTTTAACGCCGGGCACAGATTAACCTGAACAGTTAGCAGATTGATAAGATTACAACTTCAAACATCTAAGACATATATAAATACACTACTCATGTATGTTGCCTTGGTGAATGAATGCTGGAAATTTCCTGAGTGTCTATTCTTTTTTATTCATTATCCCTTTAAATATAATATATTCTATATGTAATTGCAATGCACTGTGCAAATGATTTTTTTAAAAATTAAATTATATTGATATAATGATGGACTACTTACTGTGGACATATGGGAGGATTGGACATCAGTTTCTGGATGAAGTCGTTTAAGCCCATCTTTCTTTCTTTAATAAAAGCTGCAAAAAAGAGGCATTTACGTCAGAAGGAAATCCACTGCTGACGTCACTGACACCACTGTATTTGATCTCAACCATATGCGATATTAAACCCTCATAACTGTAAAATCCATGTGTTTTGCATCTAAAAGTCAATGTCAGATTTTATGTTATATCCACAAAAGCTGTGATGCAGATTTTAAGATCATCCGTGTGTGTTTGTTACACAACATACGCATCGCTAAGACTACTGTATATGCCTCTATAGGCGGCTATTGCTTATTATATAAGTCATAAATGGACGGTCATCAATAATAATAACATAAATGGAATGACCACCTAAATGTGAGAAAAAATACATTTGGAAAAAATTTTAATAAATAAAATGAGATTACAAAGAATAGAAAATATGAACAAATGGAAATTTAAATGGAAAATGTTTATACAAGAATGTTATACACTTGACCCTATATGGAAAATCAAATCAAATCTATCGTGTCTCTCATTACAGATTGCTCACAATTTTTCTCTTAAAAAAAAAACAAGATTAAGCAAGATCTATTTACTGAACCAGAATAACTAAATCTCTGCAAACATACCGGTGAGAACAGACGCGATCCCTCTCATCTTGCAATATGTCAAATCACACCCAGTCTGAGTAACAGCCATCGAAATTAATAGATTATAATTATAAATCCAAAAGTGAGGAGAAATGCGTCCCGTTATATTAATCCGCGCTGATCTCCAGGCAGCAAACCGCACGACTGAGTCTCGGTATTAAACTGGCGGGTAGTCAGCGCTTCTGTCTTCTTCACCAGCGCGCATCTGTTATTTTATACGGAGCACGTGGTTGTGGAGGCGAGGCTCTTGACGTCACTCGTGTAACTAAGGAGCCTGTGAACAGTGACGTCACGGGATTCCACCAATCTCCCTTTCGCCTGTAGGGGGCGACGCGGGGAGAGACGGAAGCGCCCCTCATTCAATCCAGATTAAATACTCGAGCTCTTTCTACCACTGGAAAATTACAACACATCTGGCCCCTAATCACACCACCAGGGTGAAACAGATTAACTAGGATCGTAATCCTTATCAGTCTTTGTGAAACAGAAAATGAAAATGAGAAATTACCTTATTCTGTAAATGGCTTTGAATAAAGCAAATGCATACATGCAAATATAGAAATGAAATGCATGCTGCAAAATACTGAATTGTTGGAAATATTGCAGGATGACGTTAATAAGATTAAGGTTGGCATAAAAGAAATGCAATGTGTTTATGTGGTGAACAGATGCGCTAAAATCCTTAACTAGATGGAGTGATAAACCTGTGACTTTCATCTTAAACTCAATGATTAAACCATCCCAGCAGGTCAAGAGTGCGAAGAGTACTGTACATTCTTACGTAAACGGATGCTCAGAGCCCGAATCTCATAATATGTTACACTGACCCTGTAAGTTGCATAACTGTGCCATAACATGATGCACCCTTGCGGCCTTTTAGGACAGATTTTGTAGTTCTCCAATAGCCAAGGTTGACGTTGAGTGAGCCCTTGGACAAGGGGATCTACTAATTTCCTTAATAGTATAGTCTATATCAGGTTTCTCCAACCCTGCTCCTGGTAAGCTACCGCCTTGAAGATTGTAGCTCCAACCCCAATCAAACACAGGTAAAGAAGCTAATTAAAGGGATAGTTCTGCCAAAAATGAAAATTCTCTCATAATTTTCTGACTTTGATGTTGTTACAAACCTGTATGTATGTCTTTGTTTTGATGAACACAAATAAAGATATTTTTAAGAGAATGTTTGTAACCAAACCAATCATGAGCACCATGCACTTCTTTATAGGTAAAAAGAATACTATGGAAGTGAATGGGGCTCATGCATGGTTTGGTTACAAACATTCCTCAAAATGTCTTCATTCGTGTTCATCAGAAGAAAAACATTTATACCGGTTTGTAACAATATGAGAGTGATTACTTGATAAAAGAATCTTCATTATCCCTTTAAAGGTGCAGTGGGTAGATTTTAGCGGCATGTAGGTGAGGTTGCATATTGCACAGAGAAGCTATGGTAGCCGTCACAAGACAAACATGTCATCGTCCGAGATGGTGTAGTGACGAACAGTTTGTCCATTTAGGGCTAAGGTAATAAAAACAATACAGTTTGTTTTGTCGTCTTTAAACATCCCCTGAAAGTAGTTATCTATATAATATTGCAGTGCTGTCAAAATATCCTTCTAATATTTACACACTGCACCTTTAAGGTGTTCAGGGTTGCCTGATAATTACAGACAGGTGTGTTGGAGCTGGAACTCTAGTGTGCAGGATGGTAGCTCACCAGAAGCAGAGATACCTGCTCTATATAGTGTAGACTCTGATCAAATGGTTTTTCATTTTATAGTTAGGTTGTATGGTGTGGAGAACCTTTTAACCACCTTTATTTTTAGTGTGTGGGCTCCCCAATAAAAATGTTAAACCCAGCCTTGTCAACATAAGATATTTAATTGTAAACTTGGCAAGGAAGAATTAATTAAACGCTAATTACTTTTAAACTATATTCATTTTCTTGCATAACCTGCTCTATCTGTCCGACTGGTCTGAAATGTGTAATGTACTTAAAATCCTTTCATTGTATACAAAGAGGATATGTATTTCAGAGAGCTTTAAACCTATCCTGCCATGTGAGCAATTTAACACTGCGGGTGGTGGGTTACTTTAGACGTGTAGTCATCAGATTGCCAAGTTCTGTTGACACGTTAACCGTATCGGATGGCATGACCTCACCTGACTTAGTAAGTTGCATGATTTTAAAACATCCCATCTTTCAGTTGTTACTTTCTATTACTATTCATTTTAGTTATGGCTTTCCTGTTGCTCATCTGACCAAAGTAATGGGGTTGAATCTCAGGAATGCACATGCTGATAAAATCTAAAGCCTAAAGGCACTATACAGTAAATAGTTTTGTATAATAGCATCTGCCAAATGCATAGATGTAAATGTACCGTTGTAGGTAGGGATGCGCCGATACCACTTTTTTGGAATACGAGTACGAGTACGAGTACTTGCATTTCAGTACTTGCCGATACCGAGTACTTAATAAAAAACATGATTTAAATTTACAGGTAACCGCTTTAGTCATATAATTTAACAAAAAAACAAGGGACTAGTTTTCCAGTTTGTTGTAAACTCTGCCTCTTTGGACAACACAAGAGGCATTAACCCCTTACACGCCGCTCAAACAGAGACATTTCTCAGACCGTGGTATCGATCCCTGGTATCGGGGGACTTTTAACGAGTACGAGTACTTTAGAAAATCTGGTATCGAGGCCGATACCCGATACCAGTATCGGTATCGCTGCATCTCTAGTTGTAGGTATTAATAAATAATATAGGTAGATGAGAATAAATGGGTTAAATGTATATTTTTCTTCCTTAAGAAATGTGTTGCTCAACATAAAACAATCATGTAAATTTTGTCATTTATTATAAGAGGCACTTCTACAGTATTTGCATATGTTACTGTATTTGTGATTTCACCCATTTAGGCCATCTGAAATAAATGCCCCAGATTTTACCAAGATTAAATGATTGAACCTTGGCCTTTGTCTCTTTTACAGAAGCCTGTATAACCATGTTACTGTAACAGTATCTGATCTGCTAGATAAGCAGGTGGTAAAATCTTTCCGCTGCTCACTGAAAGTTGAATGAGTCAACCTGTCATTTTTGTCAGAGGTCCAACTATTACTGTACACTTCCTGTTACTATACTTGCCGTGTTGCCATGGTGACGCCGTCTCTGCTGGTCCTTTCAGTGTTTCCATTTACATAACAGGCAGAATGTCATCGTTCAGACAGCGTCTGCCATACTATGGTGAGCAGGAACTGAATCATATTAAAGGTGGTGGGGGGTATTCTCAACATTTGCCTACTCCTCTTAACGCTCTGGGCAGATTATACTCACATCGAATTAATGAATTAAGACTAGAGCAAACCTCAAACCTACACACCAATGCAGATTAGATTTTTCTCTTGTGTTTAGCCTGGCTGGCCTCACAGAGTCCTGATGTTTGTTATTTTAGTTCTGTATAGTTTTTAGTTAACGATGTACATATGACTTTCTCCCACTACTTCCGTTTTCTCTCTTCTTATTGTTATGCATATGCCTCATTAAGTGCGTTTGTATTTTTGTATTAAAAGCTCAGCAGGGACTGTGTGATGGTTATAGAGGCATGTGGGTGTTTAGTGGACAGTTTGTTAACTGTATTCATGTAAATATTGTTTAAATAAAAGATCTGTGAAATCTGTAATTTCCATGCGGGACCAGATGGAATTTAAAAAAAGGTTTCCCAAGTACTCTTTTCATTTCCAATGAAATGCACAGGTGCCCATTTACTTTAAATAGAAGATGATTGCTTCAGCCATAATTCATGTATTTTTTTTGCTAAATTATGATATTTTGCATATGTTTATCAACCTGTATCCATTTTCTATTATTTGATATATCACTTTTCATTTTTCTCTCACAGTGCATTGTGAATAGCGCATTGTAAATAATTATATTATTATAAATAATTATGTTTTAATTCCCTTTTGTATTTTAGATTTCAATGATATGAACTCGTCAGCTCTGATGTGAATGGTTATATGCTGGTATACAAATAACACTGAATGCATACAGTACAATAGGCTATGTTCAAATTTCCTTTTGCAGATTTTATGACACAGCCAGCACAGAAAATAAAAAAAATCAACAAACCAAAACACCCTAACAATACGGATTCTGTGTTGCTGGCCTATTTATAATGATTCCCAGCGGGAGTTTAGTTTTATAGTTCAGGGTTTTCCTGTTACAGATCTCCCTGTAGTGATATGATCTCTATACCTGAATGACGTGGATAAGATTACTCTGTGTATTGTTCCTCTTTCTAAGTTAAAACAATGAGAATCAACATGAAACTTTTACAAACCACCCTACTTCCATAATGTGACAACCTATTTCTATCTGAAATAGTATAACCACTGTAACAAATGATTTGTTACTTAAGAAAGTATGTTACCTGGTTGCCTTAACATTTTGAGTTAACTCGACTTAAACATATTAGTTAAAGGGGATATTTCACAAGTTTTGATGTAAAATAAATATTTGTTGTAGTTACTTATGTAAAGTAGGTAAAATACCATATAGATAATTTATTATTGCATGTTAAAATTGCCACTTTGTAGGTGTGAGCAAAAATGTGCTGTTTTGGGGTGTGTCCTTTAAAATGCAAATGAGCTGATCTCTGCACTGCAGTTCCGTGGTTGGATAGTGCAGATTAAGGGGTGGTATTATCCCCTTCTGACATCACCAGGGGAGCCAGTTTTCAATTACCTATTTTTGCACATGCATGCAGAGAATGGTTTACCAAAACTAAATTACTGGGATGTTCTTTTTGGCTTTTTTACATTTTCTAGGTTGAAACAGGCACTGGGGACCCAGTTATAGCACTTAAACATCCAAAACGATTTTCATGATATGTTCTATTGAACTACAAAAAGTTGTCTAAAAATGTTGTATCAATTAATATTTTTAAGTTGAAGTAACTTCAATCAGGTAACTTAGCTTTTGAAGGAATAGTCTACTCATTAAGGCGAGTAGTTATACGAGCAAGTTTGGTGGTACAAAATAAAACGTAGCGCTTTTCTAAGCGGATTTAAAAGAGGAACTATATTGTATGGCGGAATAGCACTTTTGGGAGTACTTCAGCTCGCCTTAAAAATCCGCTCCCCTTCTCACTCTCATAATGGGAGAGGGAGGGTGTTACTGCGCAGAGTCGAAGTACTCCCAAAAGTGCTGTTCCGCCATACAATATAGTTACTCTTTTTAAATCCGCTCAGAAAAGCGCTACGTTTTATTTGTGCCACCAAACTTGCTCGTATAAATACTCGTCTTAAATAGGAAAAACGTTGATGTGTTTGGACACTTCTAACTTTATCTCTGTTTGATACCATTGAATGAATGGGGCTAAGCTAAATGCTATCGAAGTGTCGCAGCGCGCCCCAGCGCTTACGTGCACGCACTAAGATGATAGAGGGATGTATCAACTCTTCTTAGTTAAGGTAATAACATAGTTTAATATTGAAAATGAGTAGACTATTCCTTTAAGTTGAACTTTTTTAAATTCCGGATTATTTTCAACCCATTGTGTCAAAAAGAGACAACAAACCCAGGCCATTGGGTTGTAATCAAACCTATGCTGGGTCGTTACAACCCAAAATGCTGGGTTGTTTTAACTCATTGTTGGGTCAAATATTAAAATTTTCTGGGTTAATTTAACCGGATGGGTTTGTACTTTTTTGACCAAATGCTATCCATCATTGTACCCATTCTGACTTCACAACCAAATTTACAAGGAACAAGGATTTCTAAAAAAAGAAATTGGTTGTTTCAACTCATAGTTGGGTCAAATATATAATAATAAATAACTGTTGGATTATAAGTACTTACAAACCAGCATTTGGGTTTAAATTAACCCAACTGTTGGGTTTGTCCATATATGACCCAACTGGGTTAAAACAACCAATTTGTGTAAATTTTTACTAATTTAATAAAAACATTTGGATCATTTCAATTTAAAAGCACATTCATTTGAGTGGAAAGTTGCATACAAATCTGTGTCAAAGAATCAAATCTCTATCTAAAGAATATAGGAAGTTAAATATTTGGTACTTTTTGCTGTAATAATAGTCTTTACCAGGAATCCCAAGCTTGAAACCTGTTTATCCTTGTTATCTTGAAATGATGCTCGAAAAAATGCAATGATCGCAATCTGACCTTTTGTAAACAGAAAATTTCCTTACATTTGTTTAGCGACCTAGAAATAGTACAGTCCTAAATGCATTTCCTTGTTTTAAACTATTCATAAAACGATGTATTTCCGCGTTTAAATGGATTTCAATCTGAAATGTTTTGACTTTTGTACAATATTTAATGAAAAACCTCACTAAGGTAACAGATGAAACAAACAGAGAACCAGAAAGATCAAAGCCTGGACAACTGGATCAGACTAAAATGGATTATATCTATTGTGATGATGAATGAATGGATTGACTATCAAAGCTGAAGACAATATATGTCATGTTTGTCTCTGTAATATCTGATGCATGTTTTGCACAATAAAGATTTATGTAATGAATATTTCTATTAAATCAATCAAATGAGGTGACTTATATACAAATTCACTATAATATATATAAAAACAATGGTCCTAAAAAGTAATTGGACAAAGCCAGACTGCAGAAATGTCATTAAAACACAAAGTTACACTTTATAACTAAACAAAATGTATTTGGGCACTTTCTGGTTGTCCAAATGTTCAATGTTAATGTAATAAACTGTGGTTTCATAGTTTTCAGTGTAAATTATAGGGGAAATAACTTTCTACATCCACCTAACACACCATGGTGTCATTATTTATTAAACGTCATAGTCAAATTGGCTTAAAATCATTAAAGGTCAATATCATTTGTTTGCACTTGGTTTGATATTTTGCTATCCAATGCAATAGCAATCCTAGCAATACATAAAACTTTTTGGAGCCATGCACTGTTTATTGACCCATATTTGAGTTTGCCATTTAGTGCATTAAGGTCAAAGTATTATTACATCATTCATTGTATAAACTGTTACACTGTTCATACAGTAGAACCGTGCAAATTCATATAAACTAATAGTTAGAGTGACATAGATCGGTTGAAGTATAAAGACTTCCTACCTATGAAGGATTTTTTTCCAGTCTTCATGTTCATGAGAGCGTATCTCTCAGGGCGAGAGTAAGAAGGTCAATCCTTATTTGTTAGTGTGATAAGGTGGAAGTCCTTTCCAAATGCAGTATCCTCAGGAGTTTTGCATCTCTGATCATGTATGAGTATGCGTGAATGTGTCTAGATGAAACTATCTCTCCCTCGCTGCAGTATTATTAGAGGTAGACTCATCGCTTCAGTTTCAAAGATCAGCAAATTACCAGCCTCATCTGTCTTCTCCCTCTTTCCTTTTTTCCCTCATAGTTCAGTGATAGCTGAAACCAAAGCTTTGTGACGCATCTATCCTGTCCTTCCAGCTCCCTTGTTCCTGAGTTTCACAAACACAACAAAGCGTCAGGTGTCGGATAGCAGCAGTCTCACGAGAGATCTGGTCCCGCCCTGGGGAAACAAGTATCCAGGTTACGGCAGTCACTGGGGCGATACCTGCGATGATCTCTATGGTTCTTCTCCAGCTCCTGGTGACCTCTTAGGTCCCTTGCTGTACTCAGAGAACATCTTACAGAAAAAATACTGAGAATAAACAATGACTTTGTTGGAAGTGTGTATTCAGCTAAATACACAGATACACCTGGGCAGCGAGGGTTGTGTGGGTCAGGGGTTGTACATCAGGGAAATATGTTATGCAATTCATTTGCATAGGGATTCATACACGCACAGGCAAAGTATGAAAGAATATCAGTAATTAGATATCTGCACATACAAATTCAACAAAGCTGAACTGCTTCAATGAATAAAAAAGGAAACGTTTCTTATACCTGCTAAAGATTTACCCACCTTATTAAAGCCATAAAGCCATCCAAGAAATAATTTTTAGAGGGACAATCAAATTTTTTATGACTTTGTCTCCCGCCCAGCGCCCAATTCATCCCCACATGTGAAACAGTTTCATGGTAATGGCCTTATGGGTAATAGAGACCACCGTCATTCAGTGGAGTCTGGAAATGGCATCAGCAAGGCTGTTCAGTCTTTAAATGTGTGTCTTTAAATGTCTTAGTAATGACACTCAGGAAGTTTAATGAACCTATTATATTCTTATTATTGCCTGCTCTTTTCTATGGGACACCTCAATATTTATGTCCCTCTGTGTGCCGCCGACCAATTTAAGATGGCCTGGGATCAATGCAAGGACACAAAGTCATTTCAGCACTGAAGTATTTTCTTATCAAACCAGAGCCATAGTGCCATAAATCAAGATTTTCTTTTAATTCAGTTTTTCAAGGCAGAGATTGTGAGCAATAAGGGTGCACACTGTATTTATTTCGCAAAAACACTTTATTTACTGACTCTTATAATCACTATGAAAGACAAGTGCTCTTCCTTTAAAATTAAGGGGAAGACTTTTAATATTTATTGTGAAACCGAGTGGTTTTTTCACCTTTATTGACATTCTCATGTCTCCACATCACATAATGTATTGGTAGAGTTTAGCAGAGGAACTGAAACGGTACTTTTTTCAAGCAATGACTAGAATAGTATAAACTTCCTGTTTTCAGTAAATTTACCCTTTAGTGTGCTTTAGCATATGATTGGAATTTTTGTTTTGTGGTCACTTTCCAAGTCAGTCATCTGTTTAAACCTTATATAGTATTCTCCCATGACCAATAACCATTGATCAGGTAAACATTAAATTATATTTAACAGCAAAAAGTATAGCTAGATCTTGACATTTTATAATGCTGAAGAATTGTGGGTTCTTATCAGGGAGTGATAGCAGGAGTGATGCTTGGCCTACAAGAGCATCTAATTCTATTTTAATTTGCAAATAGCATTCAATATTAAAGTTTTGAAATTCAAAAGTTAAATATTTTGGAATATTATTTTTTTTACAAATAACTTATCTGTAAGTTTCATTATTTGAAAAAAAATCATGAGGCCTCATAATCATGATTTAATCGTGAATCTCTTCCCCTCTCTCTTTGGCTAGAAGGGGGGGGATCTCGGGAAAAGATTAGCAAATACCAACATGAACCAACTTCCAATGACCTAATCAATTCTCAATGGACGAAGAGTTTTACCGGTTTTGGAATCCATTCAGCCGATCTCCAGGTCTGGCGCTACCACTTTTAGCATAGCTTAGCATAATCCATTGACTCTGATTAGACCATTAGCATCGCACTCAAAAATGACTAAAGAGTTTTTTAAAAGTTGCAATTTTCTAGGCCGATATGGCTAGGAACTATACTCTCTTTCCGGGTTAAACCATGGGTGCAACCGGTGCAATAATATTAGGCAGTGCCCAAAAATAATCTTGTCAATGTTACTTACAGTAGGCTACATAGAAAAATGCTGATCTATCCGTTTATCTTTTATAAAGAAATTATTTCATAAAGAAAAAAAAAATTATTACAGTAAATGAATTATGAAACCTCAACATTTTATATTGATAAAAGCTCAGTGTACTTTTGTAATGTTATAATGTAAATAAATAATTTTTAATTTAAAAAATCTTTAAAACAAAAATTTGAGGGGTGTTAATGTCCACATTGACGTGTTTTTATGTGATTTTACAGTGGATATGAAAATTTGCAGTCTATTTGTGTAATTTTACAATTTTTAACTGTATTTTAAAAACCCATAGAAAAACTGTAAAATTAAAGTTTTTTACAGTGTAGCTGGGAATATTTTCAAGGAATGCATAATATCAATTCAATGGATTATGCTAAACTATGCTAAAAGTGATACCACCAGACCCACAGATCAAATGTTTAACTCTATGGGAGCTGGAAAATGAGCCTATTTTCAAAAGAGGTGAAGAGTAGAAATAAAATAAATGTGTGACCCTGCCTGTGAAAACACAGCATATGTCAAATTTTGTAATTTACAGTTTTCATAAAGTCTTCCTAATGTAAAGAACATTCTGTGAATATATAACTTTGATATGTTTTATATTGACTGAGTAAGGTCATGTCAAAGATTGAAATCAGTGTGAAATCATTTAGTAAACTTCACTGCTTAATAAGATTATAGGGCGGTTTCCTGGACAGTGTTTAGATTAATCCAGAACTAGGTCTTAGTTATATTAGGACATTTAAGTCGTTTTTACAAACATACCTTACAAACAGTGCTTTAAGTGGCCCAAAAGAGGTGCCGGTACTCTAGGTTTTTTTTTTTTTGCTGACTCGACTCCTATATTGAAGGGGTTTTATATTCAGCAGTCAACAGACGACCTTGTAAAAGATAATAAATCCTTTTATAAATTTGTGGATTATCTGTGCAAAAGGTAGATATGTGAGTAAAATTTTCAGCATGGTTAAAGATAGAAAGAGCTTGAAAAAAAACTTAAAATGACACTAAAACCATGTCCATTGGTTCAAGAATAACAAAATACTGGCCATTTGAAATTAGAAAGTCATCACTTTATTTTTTTCCATTTTGCAGGTGTTAAAACTCCCGTTGTCGTTCAAATTAATTGAAATTTCGTTCACTTGTACTGTAGTTTAGCAATTAAACTAAATGTCTATTACAATTTCAAGAATGTTTTTACTCTGCACATTGCCTGAGGAAATCCGAAGGTGCTTGAACCAAACTGACAGCCGTGACACAGCGGAGATTGTCACGTACCTACAAAAGAGTATTGGATAAAGCTTGCGTCTGACCTGTAGCTGTCATTCTGGCTTGGTGGGATGTCAGCCAGCGAATCCTCTGATTCTGACTGTGTTCTTTTACTACTCAGAGTCTAAAACAAGGAGGGCATATTAAGTGTTCATTGTACTTTCATTTTAACCAAGCAGCTATGGTTGCGCGTTTCACATACAAACACACACCTCTCCAGTCCAGACCACACTGACTGACAGTCAGCTGCAAAAGCGACACATGCGCTTTTAACTTGTAAACGCAAGGGTGTATGGGTAATGTAGTCTCTGCTCTCGGTGGGACGAATCAGGAAGCGTACATTGTGAAGGGCGCTCTGAAAAGCGGCTGCGCAGCCAAAGGATTAAATTAAACCTCTGATTTTTAAACAGATGTGCAAATGAGCGTTCCGGTACGCTAAAAGCACGTTCTGGGTGCACGGAGAGGTGGTGGTACGCTCAAAGCTATATTTAGAAGTGCCGGTACTGAGTACCGGTGTCATGAGCAATTCGGTCCCCCCGAGCAATTCAGTCTCCCTTAGGACCCCTCGTGATTCCATTGGCTGAAAAAACTCCTCATGGGTAGTTTTCTTAGCACCTTATTACAATTCCTACAAAATCGCGTTATGATTTATGTAGTTAGAACGTTGTTAAAATTACAATTGATGTCTTTTAAATGATATGTTTCATATAGTAGTATATAAATGAGGCTATAGGTGGGAGATCTACACATTGCTTGTGTCATTTTATTATTTAGATATTATGTACTGTACCATTTCCACTTTTTACTGTCTACTTATACAATTACTTACTCATTAATTACTTATACAAAACATGATTACTACATAGTTGAATCACACATTTAAATTATAATTATTAGCCATGATTACTACACTTTTACTATTAAAAAATATATTCTGTAAGGTATGTTAATGATTTACAAAAAATAAAAGTATTGTTTTTGTAAAGCAGATGATGACACAAAAGTACGCAACATGAATATTAGTTTATTATATTATTTTTTTGTTAACTTTTATTTTTTAAAAATGTTATGCTTCTATTTTGTACAACATAATTAGCTTGCTAGACCGCGTATGCAGACGAGATATCGCAATGACAAATTTTTGAGCAGGCATTAGTGCTAGGTACCAATCGGGGTCCTAGGGGAGACCGAATTGCTCGGGGAGACCGAATTGCTCATGACACCGGCGCGTTTCGGCCCACTTAAAGCACTGCTTACAAAAACTAATACTGGTGTGCATCTTGAAACAAATTAATGGCACTGATGTATGTTAAATGCAAGGGCGTTTTTAATTTAATGCAACTCAAATGTGCATTTTAGTCTGGGACTAGGATAAGCCTTGTCCGGGAAACTGCCCCATAAGACTTAAGCCTGGATTTCACATATTGTAAAATAACACTCACAGTCATATCGTTTTGGTTTTACAAAGGGAAAGAAGCTCCTGGCAAAAAATTATAAATGCACATCACTGTTGGATCGCAATTGCATTCATATTTTTTGTGAAGGTTTTGACATCATCACGCAAAGGGCACTGATTCACTGGAGAAGAGTCAGAGGGAATGCTGTGTTCTTTGGAATGTTAAACACTCACGAGAAACCATGTGATTGTGGGTGATGATAAGCCATCTGTAGTTTCATGCAAGCCCAAGAATGTCACTTTTCTTATCAGTGCAAACAAGAGCAAATACTTTCAGTTCCGACTGTAGCATATTGTAAGATAAAAGAGATTAAAATAATTACTTTAGTAGTTGATAGCTAAACTGTGCAAATACAGGATGTTTAATAATAGAGTGGTGTTTGCTAAATCATTACTATCATTATAATTCATATTTGTGACCCAGTCTGAAAAAATCTGTATTAAAGTCTCATAATGTAATCACAAAACATAACTTTAGGTTTTACAGACAGTGTCAGATATAACAAACCCCTAACAAAGGGTATTATCATTTAGTGCTTAGTGCGTTAGTTCACTCAAAAATGAAACTTTTGTCATCATTTATTCACCCTCAAGTTTTTACAAACTTGTATACATTTCTTTGTTCTTCTGAACACAATTAGGAAAGATATTTTGGAAATGTTTGTAATCAAACAGTTTTTGAACACCATTGACTTTCCATACTATAGAAGTCAGTGGTGCTTCTGCTTCTTGCTTCAAATATCTTCATTTGTGTTTAGCAAAACAAAAAGGTGTGTATAGGTTTGTTACAACTCGAGGGTGAGAAAATAATTACAGAATTTTCATTTATGAGTGACTACCGTAATGCACCATTTGTGCAAACAGACATTATTGATAACTCTTGCATCTTGTTGAAGAAGTATGCTATTACTTTTTGTTCTGACCTACAATTGTGGATATAGACTTCTATTGAAGAGAGACCTAATCCATCTAGAGACGCTACATTGTGGGATCTTTTGACTTGGCTGAGAAAGCAACTACCCAGCAGCACCCAACACTATAAAAGCTGAAGTCAAATCAAATTTTTTTTTTATTGAACAAATCAAGTTAAACAATTTTAAGAAGTTATGTCAACTTAGCACAGGTCAAAACTTAAAATAGGTTGAATTGACTTGAAAAACCAAGTTGTTCTAACTTTTTGCAAATTTTTAGCATTTTTTTTTACACTAAAAGCACTCAAAACATCCCAAACACGCATAACAGCTAACCACACAACCCCATGAGTGCGCAGACAAGCATCACTCACATTTTCTTTATCACATTGTAAAGTTCCTGTAGCTCAACTCCTTAGCAGCACAGAGGTCATGGGTTTAAATCCTCAGGGAACAGACGCTGTAAAAAAAAAATGCAGCATTTTTGTCAGATCATGGGCTCTATTTTAACGATCTGAAACGCAAGTGCGAAGCGCAAGTGACTTTGTGGGCGGATCTTGGGCGCTGTTGCTATTTTCCCGGCGGGAGAAATAACTCTTGCACCAGGCGCAAATCAATAAGGGGTTGGTCTGAAGTAGGTTCATTATTCATAGGTGTGGTTTGGGCGTAACGTCAAATAAACCAATCAGAACGCTATCCAACATTCCCTTTAAACGCAAGTGCGCAAGTTCCATGGCGAGTTGCTATTATTATGACGGATTTACCAGGCGCACGCCAGGAGCGATTCACGGCCGAGGAGACTGAAGTTCTTGTAAGAGAAGTCAAAGACAGAGAAGTTGTTTTGTATGGGGATGGGAGAAACCCGCCCAAATCAGCGTCGGTTAAACAGGCGTGAGAGGAAATAGCCACAATTGTCTCATCAGCTGGCATCCCCATCGTTGCGGCAAGCGCTACAATGATGTCAGGAGACGGGGGAATCAAACGCTTGCCAGCATAAATCGGGCACGCCGTGTAACGGGAGGTGGATCTGCCTCCACACAGGACCTGACGCCAGCAGAGGACATCGCTGCGGCCACCCTCACCGCTGAAAGCCAAGAAACGCAAGCAAGGTCCAACCCCAAAGTTCACTTACAAATAAAGTTCACATACATTAAGGTTTCTTATGAAAACATTTTAATTATTATTTACATAAAATAAACGTAATACAGCCACACAACAAACTTATGAAAATATTTCAATTGTTATTTGCATGATAATTTTTTTAACGCAGCCACACAAAATAAATAAAGACTATCACAACAATGCTCACCACAATGATTTCCCTTATCTCATGTGTTAATATTTTTTATTGTAACAATTTATGATTTGCAAAAAAAACTGTTGCATTTGTGTAGATTAGATCTGCAAAGTGTGTGCGCGACACGCTATACATTATGGTCAAGCATATGCGCCCTTAAAATAGCATAATGAACCATGCGCAACGCGCTACTGACTTTAGACTAATTGGCGCAATTGTTTTTTGAAACTGCAAAATAGCATCAGGGATGGTTTGCGCCGGAACACCCCTCCTTTTTTGCGCTGAACCGCCCAGGGAGCGCAAGTTCATTCCCTAGTTTGCCGACAAGCATCTGTGGAGGGAAAAAACCGCTATGCGCCGGTGAAAAATACGAATGATACATGCGTCACTGACAAAGTCAGTTGCGCTGGGTGCAAGATAGGGCCCAATATGTCTAAAAACAACAACAACACCACCAGCCTACTTTGAAAAAACAACAGAATTATTTAATTTCATATTCATTTATAATAACTCAGTGCCATAGGACTTGTATGCAGATTGCTCACTCATGCTTATTCATGCTTATGTGTGGGAAGAAGACATCGAGAGAGGGATAGAGAAAGGATTAGCTTAAGAAACAGGGATGACTGCAGGGTCAAAAACAGACTTTAAATAGCCTTCCAGAGTTCAGACTGATTACTGTCTTATAAAAAAGACTCATGGATCACCATTACTCATATGCACATATGCTGCTCCAGTTATGCATATGTGTGCATACGGCACTTAAAATATATGACATAAGTTGAGTGAAGTTGGTTATTTAAAACTTTGGGTCATCTTGAAGCTTGAATGTTTTTTGGTTACTATGAGAGTGGATTGTGACAGTCTCAGTCACCATCCACTCTCATAGTAACCAGAAAACCCAAAATTCTGAGAAACATAGAAAGACACTGGAGGTTTAAATGGCATGAGAGTGAGTAATTCATTTAAATAAAATGCATTGCATTATGGACTGAAATTATCATGTTTAATATCTGCAGTCTGAATATAAAATAATGCATCTTTCAGCTCTGAATGCTGTTCAATTGTAAGAATGACTCTGCATTCATTCCAGATTATCCTTCCAGGGATTATTGTAAATCCATGTAGACTTACTCTCAATGACATGAAAGAAACTGCACACTGCCTGTCTCTAGATATCTGCCTAGATATCTTATTGATAATAACATTAGTAAAATATGGCCGCTAGCGATCACATTCATGCAATTCCTGCATCCGTGGTAGTCAAGATAAGGGGCTCTAAAGTAAAGTGCATGCGCTCTGATGGGCTATGGGTCAATGAAGTTATACAATAGTGCCTGTGTAATGAATGGGATTATGGGTTTACAGAGGGTTAGTGAAAGAGAGTTGTTCCATACTGAATCGAGTGACTGATGGGGGTGTGTGCCTCGCTGCGACTGAACCGCCTTCATAATATTTGCATACCTCTAAAGGTGTGTTAGACAAATGTACGTGAGGTTAGACTGCAAACAGGTCATTGACTTCAAGTTATGTCACAGAAGAACCAGTTTCATTTCAATGGTATGTTTCGTGCAAATATTAATGAGAGATTTGGTAACCGTATCAATTACTGCAAGGAATTTTGTTTGGACATTAGACATATAAATCATATTAGAGTAAGGTATTGAGTGTGTCATTTGAAGGTTGTCTGTTTGGTTACTTTTATAACAGAGATGACTTAGCAATTGTTTTCTGTGCTTACTTTCACAACATAACAACAAAGTCGTTTGAGCTGCCAACTTTTTTTTATTCAGATGTGCTAATATTGGAATTGTTTTATAATTTAAAGCCCACTTTCATAGTTGGTAAATCTTCTTTTATTAGGTTTAAAGTATATTTCACTTGGAAATACAACACATTATGGAAGTAATATAGGCCATAGTGGTAAAACTTTTATAGCGATTATTTCAGACCCCGATCTGCAACATCCTCCAGAGCTCTTCATCACCTGTATTAGAGAAGAAAAATAACTTTATTAGTTAACTCTCATACTAATTTTAAATGAACTGATTTTGCAATCACATTTTGTGAAATACAAATATAAAAATGCAGAACACAGCACATTGATTCTGCAATGGTAACGTGGGCCTGATATATCAGAAAAATGTTGCAAATCTACTTCATCTTAATTTGACATTGGTTTTACCTTTCTGGTTTCCTTGCTTTTTTGGCAATGGCACAAATGCTCCATTGTGCTGGAGTAGGAGGTGACATTTAATGATCCCAGTTACAGTCAGTGGCTCTTCAGTCCGCCTGAGTGTACTGCTGGCATGTCTGTAAATCCTGTCGAAAATGCACTGATCCCAGGCCTGTCCTAAGTTTTTCACTTCTATCTTACGTACATTCCTGTCAAAGTCCACTTAAAGAAAAAGGTGAAGGTTGTGAGGGGTTGCACTCCTCAAAAAAAAATTATACAGATTTGTAAACAAATGGAGAGTGATTACATACAGTATTGACAGAATATTGATTTTTTTTAGCTTAACTGTTCATTTAAATGTTCATGATGTTGAACAATGCAGCACTTTCGTTTACATTTAAGCATTCAGCAGACACTTTTATCCAAAGCAACCTACAACAGCAAAGAAAACAATAAAGCGTTCATCACAGGAAGGAAGTAATATGAAAATTACAAACCAATGTTGCATAGTTCAACAAATTGTATTGACAAAACATAAAAAGGCGGATAAAGAAAGGATGTAGAGCGAAAAAGTGAGAGGGGTTTCTGGAGCTTTCTGTTAGAGAATTGTAAGCACCTTTACAAAGGGAACACTTCATGTTGACACCTGAGCCTGTATGTGGATATCTTCGGGGATATCACCATTTCAGTCCTTCCCTGTGTGCTACTCCTACAAATAATTCAGGTCAGTGTTTACCTGCTCGTGTGACAAATGATATGTGTCAGTGCAGAAAGAATTCAGGCGTCACACACTGACATCACACACACATATATACACACACATATAAATATCACATGACTACAACACTGAGTGTTTAAAACCAAACACACTTGTGCAGGCGGATAATAACATGCCATCCAACCGAAATTCCTTTGTTGTTTGTAGGAAGACAACTTGCGTTGAAGTCAAAATTTGACGTCACAAAGGCTGAAGTGCTGTTGAGGGAAACACATTCACATGCTTGCAATTTGAAGTGCTTATTAAATTGAGACTCCAGCGGATGGAGGGACCTTTGGGACTCAACATCCTGTCCCAAGCTCTCAAATGTGATGAAAAATGAAACATACAGTATGATAGAAATCAAGAAATAATACCAACGATGTTGAATAGTGTGATGATTTTAAAGACCTTTCCGTCTGCATGTGAGTATCACTGCGGTCTGCTGTTATGTTGCATAAACAAGGTCTGAAAAATCTGTTCAGTATGGCAAAATGCACAAATTTTAACATAATTTTACATTTTCTTTATTGATAGTTTGTGAACAATGATCCCCAACATTTTCCAGAATAATGACAGATGATCTGAAAACTAGATGATCTAGCTCAGTGGTTCTCATACTTTTTTGGCATGCGGCGATCCCCGTGGTATGATGCAAAACTTAACATTTGAATTAAACAAAAGAGGTTAAATTATACATTGCAGTGCTGTTGGTTAGTAACCTTATTTTCTGAAATTAAGTTACACAGAATTTTTGATAAATTAATATTTTATAATATGACAAAGTTTGAGAACCACTGATTTTGCTAATAAAAGATGATTGGGGTACATTATCTAAAAAAAGTCCAAAAATGGTCCAAAATGTACACCTTTGTGCCTAACGAGTGCATCTTAGCACCTCAGAGGTACATATTGCTACCAAATGTATACACATATGTGCCTAATGGTACTTTAGGACCTTTTAAAAGGGTGCGGTCCCGACACCTTGGGACCATTTTTTGTCCATTCTCACAGTGTAGTTAGGCAGCTGGTAAGATGTTTTGTTAGGGTGGTTTTTAAGAATCTACTGCCCTAATACTACCTAAACTATTAGTCTTCCCTGGAAGTCTGTTTTGTCTTTCACAGTGGGTGTGGTTGCAAAATATCAACATGCTTTTCCAAATGCTTTCATTTCATTACATACACTTTAGCCATTTTAAAAGATCAATCAATCAATTAACCAACCAATCAGTCAGTCAATTTATTTATAGATTTATATTTATATTTATTTATTATTTATATATTAAGCACAATTTAAATTAATATTTGCTGAACCTAACCTACATTCTTTACAACAAATAAAATAAAAATAACAGAAGATGCAGAATAAATTAAATAACTTTGAAAAAACCACGTACAGCTTGGTTTAAAGCTAGAAAGAAATGTGCTGCTTCTTCTTCAGCAGCATACTGTAAATTTACTCGCTTATGTAAAGTCTTAGGCCTGATTATCCCTTCCAAAGCTCTCGGTTTTCAATTTGAACAGATTGTCCATCCTGGTGTGTTTGCCCGGTTGATCCCATATGTATTTGTCATGTTATGGAATGATGTCATAGTGTCTGTGTGGGATCAAGGTCATCTTCTGGATGAATACAAAATGTCCTTAAAAAGCATATGTAAAAAAAAAAACTAATTATACAGTATATTGAAATTATATCAATTATTATCAGGATAATAGTCACATAAATGATGATGTGCGGTAAAAATGACTTTATTGTACAATTTAATCTTAAATTGTTGACATTCATTTATGGCTTTATCACGGCTTAAAGTCTTTAATACATTTCTGTAAAACTGTTTGACGTCACGTTTTGCTCTTACGTAAACGCAGGGCTGGGACAAAAGCCAAGCATTTTAGCCGCTGCAATTTTGGTATTTTTTCATCAAAATGTACTGTGCTCTGTTGCCTCAGGGTCCGACCCACTCAAGCCTGTGACGTTCTTATACTTTGTACTCGTATGTCTCTGTGCTCCATCTCTGTGGCCTGAGGTTTAGTTGACTTGAGTGTAGTCGTTGCGTAAGCGGGATATGCAAACAATTTAGATTCCTCTGGGTCTTTTGGGTTTATGATGGAGACACGAGAGCATCACGTCCAGCTGCTGTCTGTTTAAACCTTTACAATTTATGGCCATATTTATTTAAAATAATGACATTTTCTGTGCTATTGTAAAATCTTCTCTATTATTATTGCTTATATTAATGGTGCATATTTTTCCAAACATTTAACCCTTTAAGTCAGTGGCGTAGCAATTGAGTCCCGGGCCCATATGAAAAAAAAATTTACGGGCCCCTTACGGGTCTGTTAACAACATTTACTTTTAATAAGGTAGTCAAATATTTTTACTTTTTAGTTTTTTACTTTAAAGGGTAGATTTAAATAATAAAAAAAATAATGTTTTGGGTAGTTTTTGATAGGGCTGGGTTTCGATTCAAATTTCAAGAATCGATTCGATTCCGATTCTCAAGATCTTGAATCGATTATCATTGTTCGATTCGATTCGATCCGATCTGATCCCATCTTCGAGATTTAGATAAGTGTTTTAAAAAAAAGCCCGAAATGGTGCAAGATAGGGGGGGATGACCAAAAATCTATTCCACAGAATGAGTCATTTTATTTCATGGTAACTGTATATTTCATAATATACATGTTTTTCAGTTTATATTGTTTTTGGATTATAAAAATGTGCAGTTATTTGCCACTCACTCTAGCTTTTAACTGCTCACCACAGTTTTAAAATATGGACAATTTAAAGTAAATAATGTTAAAGTGAAAATGCCCAGAGGATAACAACAAGTCTTGATAGACAGAATCTTGTTTTTAATTGAGTTATTAATTTTGTAGACTATTGAAGCTATAGTATGCATTGTATTTTGTATTTATGCATACATTACATAAAAAAATAGGCAGTATGTAAAATGAACAGGTATAAATATATGCACAAACCTACAGACAGGATAAATACCTGTATATGAGAGTCGGAGCTCTAGATATATATATTATGACGGGTGCTATAATGTGATGAAGTCTGTTTTAAGGTCTTGATGCTCTTTACTTTCTATTAGACCTTAACATTTGCGTCTCTTTCTCGTCTTTCTGATCAAAGATGTTTGTACTATAAGCGAATTAGGCGTCAAACTAATGCTCCAGCAGCGCACGTGTCACTGATATAAATGCAAGTTTTGTCTTAGCTTGCTTAAAGTTCAGAAAACTTTACAACTATAAGCATTATGTGTAAGAAGAACTCTTTATTTGGTGTCCCGTTGCGCGCGCCTCAAGAAACCTCTGCCCGTCAGAGATCGGCTGCATGAGCACAGAGGGAGGGACAGAGAGAGTTTCGCTGGAGACCTGCGGTGGATTTACTGGCGCTTATTATAAAAATAACACAAATAACTCGTATATTTGTTATGAGTGGATTATTTTACATATAGATCGCAGCTTTGAGCATTTCTAGAGTTTTCAAAACAACCGCTTGCTTAACGTTACTGACTGCTATGTTCGTTGTTTTAATGTCCTTCCACCTCGCGCGCATGCGTGAATTCAATGACGCGGCAAGTTTAAGTTATTAATTATTAAATCGATTCTCTGAGTTAAGGATCGATCTTTAGAAATAAACATGAAAATCGATTCAGAATCGATGAATCGATTTTTTCAACACAGCCCTAGTTTTTGACTCGTGACTAACTTCTCCACCTTCTCTTTTCTCTTTGAGGCCCCACTTATGTTTATATTTGTCCATCCTTAATGTTCATGTAGACAGCTGCTATAGTAACCTCTCACACTGTGTTTTCTTTTTTTTGTGGCGCGGCGATGCGTCATGCAAAAAATTATGCCGTTGTAGTCTACGGCAGCCGTGGAGTGCAAAAAAATAATAAACGCAAACAAGACATGATATGCATACAAAAATATATTTATTGCTGCCACAAATAAAATTAAATTAAAAAACAATTTTTTAATTAAAAGCTGGGGGGGCCAGTGCCAGGGCCCCTATTGGCCCGGGCCCATTTGCACGTGCATACCCTGCATGCCCAGATGCTACGCCACTGCTTTAAGTTGATTCAACCTAAAAAAAAGGATTTTTTTTATTTTGTTTGCCTTAAAATTTTCATTTATTAAAAATATTAGCTGACACAACAATGTTTCTACTTTTTTTAGTTAACTAATATTTGTAGGTTGAATTAACTTAACATTTTTAGGCAACACATTTTTTTTATAGTGAGAATTTAAGATCTCCAGAAACATTTATGTTGAGATCTCATGATCAAAACATGGCAGAAAAAGCTCTCATCCTAATTTGCTGGAGCTTGTTTACTGTGATGTCACATCTTGTATCTGCTCTTGCTCTACTTGTAGCTTTTTAAATGACAATATCCTTGCCAGGCCACTAATGTCAGTGATATAAGTATTTGAAATGAAAATTAATTCTTAATGTCTAGTGACATATCAGGGCCATTTTATGATTAATTGATATACATTTCTTACATACTGTTCCCTTAAGCTACATTTAAACATTTTTTTTTTTTACTTTACTAATCTTTTTTGTTTAAATGTGGCTTAAATAAATTGATTGCAACCACTTACCTTAAAAAATTGAGTAAATTGAATGAATCATTTTTTTCAGTGACATTTTAGATATTCATGCAGATTTGATGTGAGCTGTATTGACTTGCCAGAGAGCAACAATCACATGGGTACTTTTACTAGTAAAAATGTAACATTGTAGATTAGAAATCTAGATTATTCTTCTTTATTGGGCAATGTATTATGACTAATATAAATAAATAATAATTCAATCCACACTGTCCAAAAAAGGTCCCCCCTTTCAAAACGTACACCTTTGCACCTATGGTACAAAGTTCATAAGTCCTTTATTGGGAACCAACCTGTCCTCATCATTATGCCTATAAATAACATGACTTTACACTTTTAAATTGAATTGTGTATTGTGTACGCCAAATCCCAATTTTGCAAATGCATCCAAATACCACGCATCATCTTTAACGGAATTGATGTCACCAGCAGGAATATATTGGAACCAAAGGTTGCATATTAATATTTTAAAAGGTAAATATTTGTACATCAAAGCATGTTGGTACCAAATGTATAAATGTACTTAAATTGTAGATATTAGGACCTTACTGCCCCAGCTTGGGACCATTTTTGACTATTTTCTTCTGACAGTTCAATAAAACCTTTATAAAATATCTCTTATGCAAATCAGGGGATTTTATGAGTGACATTACCAGTCATACTGTTGTTTTGAACTGATTATATTAAATGAGAAACTGTGTGGGAGGGCTTGTGGAAACTTACACATTTTTTCCAGTGACTTACAATGGTAGTTTATCAATGTCTCTTTTTGGTAATATGCAAATTTTGCTTTTGCTAGTCAAATCTATTTTCCAGTTGAATTTGACCTGTATTTAAAAGCAAAGGAGAGGGATTTAAAACTACTTAACCTATTTTGAACTTTAAATGATTAAATCATTGGAAATTTACCTAATCTGATTCTGAAGATCTCATTATGGTTGTGTAACACAATGAGTGGTTTATCAAGCTTGAGTAGAGAAAACATCACATGCCTTAAGTAAGAAGAAAGGAAAGGTTATGATTGTTCACTGTAAAAACTAATTGTTGGGAATGGACGTTTGATTTTATGAATGAGTTCTGCATATATGGGAACTCAATATCATCTCTCTGCATAGGAGTGGTACAGTAGCTTCTGCTGTCATGAACAGGATTGCTGACTTGAACCTTTGCTGATTTCGTCATGGCAAGTTATCTGTTGTGTATTGACTGCTGTTAGTCACTCAGGCCTCTCACTCGACTTCAGTGTTCGTGTACAGCTGTAATCAATGGGGAATAATGTGCCATTGTGCCCTCACAAACACATACACATACACACTTTGAACAGAGCTTGTATTTATAGGCATCTGGGTGGGGACGATGCTGTGTCAACGGAGACAGCATCACAGTGCTCCATGGCACATGGGAGCATTCTCATGAGGGTGAGGAAGATATGAACCATCTGATCTCACTGCAATGAAAGAGAACCACATGATCATGGAAAATCACCCGGAATACCCATAATCCCAGAGAGAGAGAGCGGGAGAGAGAAAGAGAGAGAGAGAGAGAGAGAGAGAGAGAGAGAGAGAGAGAGAGAGAGAGAGAGAGAGAGAGAGAGAGAGAGAGAGAGATACTAGGACAGACAGTACAGATATGGCCTAAATCAATGTAAACTGGAGTAACCCAAAATGATTAAAGGCACAGCTGTTGACCAGCTGGTGCTGAGTTATATAAATGATGCCAATGCAGGCTGTGTTTCCGCACAACACTCATTTTTATTTTATCACAGTACAGTGAAAAGTGATGATTCAATAATAACAAAAATAGCTGGATCTGTTTTCATGCTGTTTCCAGCTTTTGCACCCAGTGCATGTGGGATATTATTCCCACATTTTATTTTTATATTTAACGATTGATGGTGCTAAACTCAATGACATGATAAAGAGTTCTGGGTGGTTTTCACACTGTTCAAAAATGGAGCATGAACAACTTGGTTTCGCAAGTCAATTCAATCTGTTGTTTTATGTTTTGGCTTAAAAAAGTTGCCATAATTTATAAATTCAAGTTAAAATGTTTTAAATGAAAGTAACATAAAGATATGTGTTGATTTGACAAAAATGCAGCATATTTTTACAGTGCAGAGTGGTTACTATGTAGTTTAAATCACATAATAATATGGATTGTCAAGTCTTTTTCCTCTGGATACAATTAAGCTCAATTCTTCAATTTGAAAAGGCCCATGTCAGCCATCTTGGACTCGCGTGAGAGTTTTGCCATTGGATATGTTGTGCAGTAAATCACGTGGCGTCATTAACAGAAGCTACTTATAATTGTTTATAAAGTTTAAAATATGGATATTTTTCTTACACAATCTCAATGATTTCCTGCAAAAGACCTTTATTAACCCATTGGAGCCGTGTGGATTACCTCTGTGAAGGGTGGATGTACTTTTTTGGGATTTATTGTCAGAAGTTGTTTTCTGATCCCTGTTTTCTACTGTTATAAGTTTGGAAGATCAAAGACATTAAAGGTGCCATAGAATAAAAACTGTATTAACCTTGGCATAAATGAATAATAAGAGTTCTGGACATGGTAATGACATATTGTGATCCTCAACCGCGTTTGTTTCCTTATTCTAATGTAACCCTCGTGCATGCAAAGACGGCGGGAATAAAAGTTGATATGTGTTGACTTAAATATAGTGTTGTAAAGATGTTTAAAAAAAAGTTCACAATATTGTGTATGTTTATGGTATTTCCTGTATAACTAAATAACAAGAGCACCATTTTCGTTTACAGCCCGCAAATGTAAGAGTTACCTGGTAAAGAACAAAGGGGTAACAAACACCACTTAAATTTACAGCCCGCAAATGTAAGAGTTACCTTCTAACTCCTACCTACATATAAATATACCTACATCCCTGGTGAAAAAAACAGCATACCAGCAAGACCAGCATATGTTGTGTTTTGGTGCTGGTTTGCTAGTGAACACCAGCTAAACCAGCATCAAACCAGCATCAGCACCAGCATTAGCACCAGCTAAACCAGCAACAAACCAGCATTAGCACCAGCTAAACCAGCATTAGCACCAGCATCCCATGCTGGTCATACCAGCACATGTCGTGTTTTGGTGCTGGTATGCTGTGACCACCACTATATTTTATTTGCCGACGTTCCCGACTGCATACAACACACTTTTATCAGGTAAGTAGGCGAATATGAAAAAAATTATAACAAAAAACAGGTATTTTCCATAGACGTAAGTCATACCACGGTATATTAAAATAGGTTGTAGTTAAAATCAAATACTCACAGCATACATCAACTTTGATGGCCATAACATCAAATCTTACTGGTATTTGTTTGTCACATTTCCAAACAACGTCACAAAGCACTTTTATTTGGATTCTGCAGGGCTACCCTTAATGTATTTTAAGTTTTAAAAAGTCAAACAGTGGATAGAATGTCTGCTCTCTAGTATTTGTCATGGATCATAATACCGGTAATATGATTTTATGGAAGTGATCTCAGTGTACTTTTTTTTGTGTGCCTGTTATTGTCTACTTCGTGAATAATAAACAGTCTGTCTGAAAGTTCTCATACAGTAAGTTTTTCATATGAGTGACAGACGCTATGAGAACAGTTTGTCCAATCTCTGGCCAGTTCATTTGTGTGTTGTGTGCCAGTGGATTCCCCACAGACCACAGACTCTTGGCAGAAATACGGTTTCACATTACAGCATCGGCCTGATTTATAAGATGACCTGTCAAACATTCTACCGTGACTCATGCAGGAAGTTATTCAGCGAGCACAGATGCATTTGATACACTAAATGTAAATATAAACATTGAAATGAAAATTCTCTACTGAATAAATTTGAAGAATGTTCTGTTTTTATTTACAAAAATAATTATCTGTTACCTGTGTTTACATACTTAGTCAAGGGACAAAAATCCCAAAATTGTTTTAAATGAGAACACGATTGAAACCTTACCCAAACCTTTGTGAATACACATTGTGCCAGGATTGATGCCAGTTTTAGTTGTTGTTGTGGTCAAATCATGTAGAAGTGCAAATAAGATATAAAGCATTAAAGGTACAGTAAGATTTTTTAGCTGCATCTAGCGGTGAGATTACGAACTGCAACCAACCTTCATTTCGAAATGCAAGGAGAAGCTACGGTAGCTGCCACAGGACAAACATGTCGTCAACTGATACAACGTAGGGACAAACGCACTCTCTAAAACAGTTTGTCCATTTAGGGCTACTGTAGAAACATAATGTGACTTTCATGTAAGGAGACTCTCTAAGAAAACGTCTCGTTGTAAGGTAATAAAAACAATCCAGTTCATTATGTAAGGTCTTAATACACCACTGATGATATAGTTATGTATATTATATTGCACTTCTGCCAAGAGATCATTATAAAAGTTACACAATGCACCTTAAAGCAACACTAAAGAGTTTTTGCTCTTGCTCCCCCTACAGGTTGGAAGCGGAATTGTCCATTACCTCTGTCGTAAATAATTGAGCCTACTGCAACAAAGCTGGCTCTGATTGGATTGTTGGTCTGCCGTAAAGCAAGTTTTTATAGTTTTCACTCGAACTACAGGACCGCGACCCGACGGTTGGAAACTTCTTTTGTGCGGTTTTGGCCGATAGAGGGCTGCAAAGCAAATGTGAAAGTGCCGTTGACCCTGTTTCGAGTGGATGAACGACTGAAACTTTTTTGGAAACGTTATTTTAAGGTAAAAAAAAAAACTATTTGGTGTTGCTTTAAATTTAAACATAGAGCTATTCCTAGAGGAGTTGGATATAAATCATAGCAATTATGAACATTTATGGTGCTTTTATGCCATTTGAGGAAGAGATCTCCATTTATGCTCCACAGAAGTAATGTAAGAAATTCAGGTTTGAAACAACATGAGGGTGCTTACATGATGGTACAATTTTGCAACTAACCTGCAAATAACCCTGCGTTTATGCGTCAGACCCCAAGTCAAAATAAGATATAAGAGGAGATACACTTAATCCCTCATGGAGGAGGGTGCTCCTGAGCAACAGAAAGAGGGGCATTATGATGATTGATTACCCACACACCCCTGCTTTTAGTAACACAAACAAGTTTCAGACAAGAAATGGACTTCAGTCTCCAGTCGGCGAGAACATTACAGGAATGTGTGAAATATCTCCTCATGTGCAAGGACAGGGGTAGATGTGCAGACGCTGCGGAAGTGTTTGCTCGGACATGATCTTTTCCCATAAGGCTCAGCCCTCAGCCGTGTTTACAGGTGTGCTTTAGTTCTCAAGTGTCCCACATGTGATGTGTCAAAATGCTGCTGGTGTTACGTGCTATGGTTTGTTGATGTTCTAAACGTTAATGATTGAGAAACATATTACATCACTCTCAGTTGCTTGATTGAATTGTTAGGATTGTTGCTGCATAGTTAGGACCGGACCGTGGTTTAATATCCACATTTTAAGCACAATAATAATCTTGTGGAAAAATATTTACTAAAACTATTGTTCAATTCTCTGTGAATGCAATTTTGCTGAAAAGTAATGAGTTTTGATTCTTTGAAGCCATCAAACTAGCAAAGTTTAGTTTCGCATGCGCACGTGAAACTATCGCGTGCGCACGCTAAACTTGTAATGAGCGGAACCAAATGCAGGAGATAAATAACACAATGTTTATTAATAACAAACACAGAGGGAGTATGGAGAGTCAATGCGGAAGTAAATAGTCCAGTGTTGTTGTTGTTTGCAATGGTGGCGAAGACTACGGTGGAAGTTGGTGTTTGAGTGCGACGTTGGTGGAGTGGTGAGCAGTGGTGAAATCCAGGCTGAACACGGGAACATCCACACGAAGACGACGACAATACACATCCAACTGAAACTGTAATCCAAACGACACGAGACAACCAAACAACACGGAGCCGAACACAAAGTGAGAATCTGGCAGGGAACAGAAAGTCAGGTGAGTATTTATGGAGGTGATGTAATGATGAACAGCTGGAGCGAGACAATCAACACACAGGTGAAGGGAATCGCTCTAACGAGCACATGGCTGGGGTGAGTGAACAAACAAACACACACACACACACACATGACACGGTGGAAACAGTGGATTTCCTACCGTGACAGTACCCCCTCCCCTAGGAACGCCCCTTGACGTTCCCAGCCTGCTTTACCTGTCGATTGTAGTCATCGATAAGGCGGTGATCCAGTATGTCCCGAGGAGGAACCCACCTTCTCTCCTCCGGACCGTAACCTTCCCAATCCACAAAGTACTGAAATCTGCGTCCCCTCCGTCTGGAGTCCAGAATACGGTTAACCGAATAAGTGGTCTCCCCATTAACGATACGAGGCGGGGGGGAAACCGGGGCAGGCGGATTAAGACGGGATGAAATCACCGGTTTAATTTTGGAAACATGAAAAACGGGGTGAACCCTCCTGTACGCCGGTGGAAGGCTCAGACGCACTGTTACCGGATTGATGATTTTGGTAACAGAAAACGGGCCAATAAATTTGGGAGCAAGCTTATTCGAAACGGAACGCATCGGAATATTCTGGGTTGAAAGCCACACTCTTTGACCGACGACGTAACCGGGAGGCTTTGACCGGTGGCGATCGGCCTTGGCCTTGGTGCGCGACCTTGCCTGGAGCAAAGCTCTGCGAGCTCTGGTCCAGGTACGGTGACACCTCTGGACTAGTGCGTGTGCGGAGGGGACCGACACCTCGGATTCTGTACTGACAAAATTAGGTGGTTGGTACCCTAAACTACACTTAAATGGAGACATGCCCGTAGATGACACTGGCAGAGAATTGTGTGCATACTCCACAATTAAGAGTTGCTGACACCAGGACGAAGGATTCTTGGAAACCAAACATCGTAACACCCTTTCGACATCCTGGTTGGCTCGTTCGGTTTGACCATTGCTCTGGGGATGGAACCCGGACGAAAGACTAACAGTCGCTCCTAGCAGTTTACAAAATTCTCGCCAAAATTTGGACACAAATTGGGGACCCCTGTCAGAGACCACGTCTGTCGGGAGGCCATGTATCCGCAAGACGTGGTCAATGACAGCATATCCCCAAAGGATAGGTATTCTTTACCGTAATGTTGTTCAACCCTCGGTAGTCAATACAAGGTCGCAAGGACCTGTCCTTCTTACCCACAAAAAAGAACCCCGCCCCCGCTGGAGAAGAGGAAGGACGAATGAACCCCGTTGCCAGAGAATCAGAAATATATTTCTCCATGGCCTCCATCTCAGGAACTGACAGAGAGTATAACTTGCCCTTAGGCGGAAACGTACCTGGCAATAATTCTATCGCACAGTCATAGGGACGATGCGGAGGAAGAGAATCATCCCGAGACTTACTGAACACCGCCTTCAGGTCGTGGTATTACGCGGGCACGTTAGACAAATCCACTGCTTCCCCCTGAAACACAGACTCAGAAACAGTTAAACAGGCAGAGACAAGACAGGACTTATGACACTCCTCGCTCCAGCTGGTAACAGAACCCAGTTTCCAGTCAACAGTGGGGTTATGGGAATGGAGCCAAGGATGTCCGAGAACAATGGGGGAGAGAGCAGTGTCAGTGATAAAAAAGAAATTGTCTCTGTGTGATTTCCAGAAGTGATGAGTGTGATGGGTGCGGTGGTGTGCTTGATAGTGGGAAGTTGTTGTCCGTTGAGGGCGAAGGGCGCAATCTTGTGGGTGAGAGGAATAACCGGTATCTGAAGCTTACGTGCCAGTGAGCTGTCGATGAAGTTGCCCTCCGCCCCCGAATCCAGAAGTGCGCGACCAGTGTGAGACTTGGTGGACCACCGTAGCCTCACCGGAAGAAGAGTGGATGTTGTCGAGGTCTTGCTGGCAGAGATCCCGCCCGATAGTAGCCTCAGTCTTACTACCGGGCTTGGTCTTTTACCGGGCATTGCTGACACTGATGACCCGGCTCACCGCAGTACAGACACAATCCCAGGGATCTCCGCCGATTCCTCTCCTCCCGGGGTAACCGAGCTCGACCCACCTGCATGGGCTCCGGATCTGAGAGACCGCCGGCGGAGATTTCGCTGGGCAGATGGGAAACCCCGGTACGTGGCTGGGATGTAGCGGATGACTTCCTACGGGCGGCAATGGATAGTCGAGCGTCGACCCGGATCGCCAAATCCACCAGCCCGTTGAGCGTCGTGGGTAGCTCCGCCGTGACGATCTCTCGCTGGATCCGATCCGCCAACCCATGCAGGAAATGATCCCACTGCGCCTCCTCGTTCCACCTGCACTCCGCCGCCAGGGTCCGGAACTCGATGGAATAGTCCGAAACCGACCGCTCCCCCTGTCGAAGCTCCGTGAGGAGAAGGGTGGCTTCCTTCCCGGTGACGGAGCGATCGAAGACCCTCTTCATCTCCTGGGATAGCAGGGTGAACAAGGAGCAGCAGATGTCCTTGTTCTCCCACACCGCCGTCCCCCAGAGGGCAGCCTTGCCGGTCAGGAGTGGGAGCGTGAACGCGACCTTATGCTGCGTTCCAGGCAGGTTTTTAAACCCGTGAGTTACGACTTCAAAACCACGACTCACGACCTTATGCGTTCCAGGCAGCCTGTAACTCGTGTTTTTACATCCTTCTACCGGTGAAAGTGCACTGGAACGGCAGTCAAACCCGTGACTTCCCACCCGTGAACTCGTACTAGATCGATGTACTCCCAGTTCAGAGTCGTGAGTCGTGGTTTTGAAGTCGTGAGTTACGGGTTACAGGTTCCCTGGAACGCAGCATTAGTTTCCTCGAGGAAAAATGACCGGGGCTGTTGGGCAAAGTGGAGAGAGCAATGAGAGAGAAATGTACGGCAGTACTTGGGCTCACCGGAGTATTTTTCTGGGATGGGTAACCGGGGTTCTGGAAAAGAACTACCCCCTGGAGGTGAAGATGATGCGGGCGGCGTGGGTGGCGCAGTGGGTAGCGTGGTGTGTGGAGATCGCTGGGAGAGCTCGGACACTTTCGCCACCATTGCATGGACGGCCTTCCGCATATCGTCAATGGCTTTGTCCTGATGATCCATCCTAGCCAACGATCGCTGGAGAAACTCTTCCAATGAGGATATGGGTTGTTCTCCCGCTGCTTCCATGTTGGCCAGATTCTTCTGTAATGACACGTAATGAGCGGAACCAAATGCAGGAGATAAATAACACAATGTTTATTAATAACAAACACAGAGAGAGTATTGAGAGTCAATGCGGAAGTAAATAGTCCAGTGTTGTTGTTGTTTGCAATGGTGGCGAAGACTACGGTGGAAGTTGGTGTTTGAGTGCGACGTTGGTGGAGTGGTGAGCAGTGGTGAAATCCAGGCTGAACACGGGAACATCCACACGAAGACGACGACAATACACATCCAACTGAAACTGAAATCCAAACGACACGAGACAACCAAACAACACGGAGCCGAACACAAAGTGAGAATCTGGCAGGGAACAGAAAGTCAGGTGAGTATTTATGGAGGTGATGTAATGATAAACAGCTGGAGCGAGACAATCAACACACAGGTGAAGGGAATCGCTCTAACGAGCACATGGCTGGGGTGAGTGAACAAACAAACACACACACACACACACATGACACGGTGGAAACAGTGGATTTCCTACCGTGACAAAACTATCATGTTTAGTTTTGCGTGCTCATGTGAAACTATCGGAAGCACACGTGAAACTATAACTTTTTATGTGCGCACGTTATAGTTTCACGTGAGCACGCGGTAGTTTCATCTGCACATGCTATAGTTGAATGGGTCAACTGCAGATAGAACCTTCTAATTCTAAAAAAAGGTTCTAAATGCCATAACATTATTTGACATTAAATATAAAATTAATGCTGTAACAGTGTCTCAGAAAGGATTACATTTTACTTTCTAACACATTTTATGACAGGTATTTCATATTTTTTCTAAAATGGTGGAACGGGAGCTTTGTGCCCTGGATGTGCATCCCACAAATCTCCATCAACTGCAAGATGCTATCCTATCATTATGGGCCAACATTTCGAAAGAATGCTTTCAGCACCTTGTTGAATCAATGCCATGTAGAATTAAAGCAGTTCTGAAGGCGAAAGGGGGTCAAACTCAGTATTAGTATGGTGTTCCTAATAATCCTTTAGGTGAGTTTATAATACTCTCTGTGACTCATTTAAAAAAAATACTCTCTATCTGTAAGTGGCATGAATTTAAACATGGACTTAATGTCACTCATCTTTGCCTCTGAGATGATGCTCAGTTTGGAGAGTACCCTTGGTTTGGGTAAGATGGATGTAGGTTCCAGGCTTCTTGTGTGTTTGCTTGGTCCTTATGTCTACTTTACCTCTTGGCTCTGCATGTGATTATGTGTAATGAAGAGTATATGGACATTGATCAAACACAAGCTGTGACCCTTCAGAAAATGGAACCTGTTTGTACTGAAACAGCTTGCCTGAAAATCATACAAATTTATACTCTTCATCTGTATGATTTCATCTGGGTTGTTCCTGTTCAACTTCAGTAAAACTTGTGGAAAGACAGTGGTGAAAAGAATTCAGACACTGCCATTGCCTTTACAATATGGCTGTCTACCTCATGCACTGCGGAGTGGTCTGGAGTAGAGTATTTCATTGTTATCTTTTTAATTTGAGGATGCCTTGTCAGGAAATCTGCCATAGCAAAGGCTATTATGGAATTTCTGTTCTGAGTCACACAACTATCACTCCATGTTATAATCTCAGTGGCATGTGGATGATCACGTACAACGCGTTCTAATAATATTTTTTATATATTAGTTCACTTGCAACATCATCATTTCCTCCCCTACCTGACATTACCTCTGTGCACAAAATTAGCTTTGTGTAGTAAGATTATACAAGTTCAGTTTCCACATATAACGTTGATCCTGATTGGTCATCTTCTGTGCATTTGAAGCGCTCACGCAGATCGAACCTTATAGAGCCAAGTTTGAGTTCGATTTTGTAGATAGAACCTTTTTGTTTTTTCAATAAAAATTCCCAAAATGTACAACATCACATAATGTAAATAAGTTGTCACAGAATAAAATTGGGGACCATTTCAGATGAAACTGGACAAGTGTAAATACATCTATTAGATGAAACGACATATGTCAGCGCATAACTCCTCCCAAACGCAAACACGTTAGCCGAAAGTCAGCCGGCAAAGAGGCAAACAAACAAAGACGACACACTTATTGCTTAATGGTGCGACGACAGCGGGTTAAAAAGCTCTAGAACCAATAAAAGAGTTCAATGACAAACTCGAATGATATTAAACAAAGAAATAAAACTTTGAGAAAGAGTTTTGTGAACGCTTTTGTCACAGACCGGGGCGGACCCAAAGATAGCTGAACAAGGTCACACCCCTTCCTAGTTTCCACCTCGAGGAGGTTTCCAAGACCACCCCAATGACCAGACAGACAAGTATACTAATATTAAAATGACACTTTATTAAATATTTAAAAGGAAAGGGGGAAGGGGGAAGGGGGAAGGGCAATCTAAAAACAACTCTTCTTCTGGTCTCCAGGACCACTTCCAGTGCAGCGGGGGCTAGGACTCCTTCCCCAGAGGGACCCTGCTATCCGTGGCGCCCTCCGCTTCTCCTGGAAGCAAAACAGGAAAGTCTAATTAGTGCTGCGTTTGAAGTTTTCGTCGATACCTACTCCTGTCACCGGTCTAAGATATTTGTGTCCTTCTCTGCCCCTTGAGGTTCCTGGCGTCCCCTTCGGGCTGTGCCGGAGGAACCAGATGGATGAAGTCCACAGGCAAGGTGATCCAGACAGGGGTAAAGAGGTTTGTCTCACTGGGACCTTTGGTAAGACACTTTGGGTTCCGCCCTCATGAATCGTCACCTGGTGACATCCTCCCCCGCCGAAATGGTTCTAGTCCCTAGAACCGCTTCCTGTGACCCACTCACCGTACCGGGCTGGTGGTCGTCCCCGGTTCTCACGCTGGGGCCGCCGTGGAGGGGACACCGGGTCTGCCTCAGCAGGTAAGTCCTCGGGCTCCCTTGGGGCCACCCGAGCTGCTGCACTCGCCGGGTTCGCTCTAACAGGTAAGTTTTCGGGCTCCCTTGGAGCCACCCGAGCTGGTGCATTAGCCGTGTTCGCTCTAGCAGGTAAGTTTTCGGGCTCCCTTGGGGCCACCTGAACCGGTGCATTCACAGGGTTTCCCGGTCTATGGCCCATCCTCCAATCCAAGGCGCTACAGGCGCCGGCTCCCTAGGGGCCACTTCAGTGGGTAATGGGGGATAATTCGGACAGGGTCGGATCATATTCCGGTGAACTACGCGATCAGGCCCGGGCTTCCCTTCCGGCCTGATCGTATACACTGGCTGCCCCAACCTCTGTTGCCGTTGTACAACGTACGGCCTGGCCTCCCACCGGTCACTTAGCTTGCCTTTCCCTAATCGCCGATTGTCCCGTACTAGGACCCTCTCTCCAGGGAGCAAGGGAGCATCTCGTGCCGTCCTGTCGTACAGCCTCTTGTTCTTTTCTCCAGCAACCTGGATCCTCTTATTGACCTGGTCATAGGCGAAGTGGAGACGGTGATGGTGTCGTCCCACCCACTCGGTCACACTCCCTTCTCCTTCACTCCCCGCTGTTCCTAACAGGAGATCTGTGGGCAAATGAATGTGTCTACACTGTTACCAGCCGTTGATGTTTATGTAAGTGTACTGGGTAAGGGTGTTCGTTACAGACCTTCACCGGCACTCTGCCACGTTGGACCACCGCCAGTCCTCGAGCCACTCCCACCTGTGTACAGTCTCCGTGGGGCTCAATCAACACCCAGCTCCCGGGCCTCTGGCATCGCTGAGGGACTCTGGCCCACACTATGGCCTCGCTCCTTGCTGGCACAGCTAGTGCAAACCGACATGCTACTCGCCCAACTTCCTCACGGTTGCCCTGGATTTTGGCCATCTGTACTCGGCGGCAGTCGGCTACTACACGTTCCCAGCCTGGCCTCTCGGCCCTTGGTATTTTCTGTACGGGCCTAGCCCGAAATAGCTCCTCCCAGCATTCTGAGAGAACGTTCATACCAACGAGGGCCCTGTGGTTGCCGAGACAGTGGTCCTGCACGATGATGACCCCCTTCTGTGGCACTTGCACTCCGTAGAGCTCAAAATCCGTGAGCCTATAGCCAATATAGGGAATTTCTAGTCCGTTCGCTCCCTTCAAGGTGAGCCAGGGAGCTTCAGTCTCATGCACGTTTTGAGCTCCAAACAACTCATGGGACAGGCTTTCGGAGAAGAGGGTGACTTGGGAACTGGTGTCAATGAGACATTGCACCGTAACACCACACACTTGTACCTCCACCGTCGGGCTGAGCCCGATCATCCTCTCTCTGGGCTCCAATCTTCTAGACGGGTCAATTTGGGGGGCTCCGACCACATGACCCACTGTGGCCGGTCGTCCTAAAAAACCCCTTCCGAAGCTCTTCGTGGGCCGCATTGCCGACTCACATGACCCGCGGTCCCACAGCGGTTACAAATTGGCCTCCCTTGCCCGTCCCACTCGAACCGGGGCCGGTTAGTCTGGTAGGGCCGTCTCGTTGGGTCTCGGCCGTGTTCGGAGTACACCCGTTCTCGGGAGGCGGGCCCTTCTTCTCTCCTTCCAGGCCCTAGGCGCAGCTCTCCCACTAACGTTTTAGTTAGCTCAGCCATCTGATCCCGAACGTCTTTCATAAGCTCCATCTTCAAGGCCTGCTTCCAGTCCGTCCCCTCTGAGGCGGTCGCTGCCGGGCCACTCACGGCCGCACATACGGGGGTTTCCTTCACCTCGACTTGGTATCCCTCTAGGGCCATGGCCTCCTTCTTCAAATCATCAAACAAGAGCCCGGGGTCCCTTCGAAACTGCCCTCTCAAGTTCTGACGTACCGGGCCCTCTTTCAGCCCCAGCAAAAACTGGTCTCTTAACAGGGTCTCTTCATCTCCTAACCCGTGATCTCGGTGTTTCTGCAGGCGAGCATACTGTTCGCGGAGTTTCAGGACAAAGGCTAGGATTGATTGGTGGGGGCCTTGTTTGCAATTGAAAAACTGCGCCCGTAGGACGGCTACAGGGGTGGTGTCACCATACTGGTCAGTGAGGAACTGGAAAATAGTCTGAGCAGTAGTTAGAACAGCTTCGGGGGCAGCTTGTACTTCCCGCCGGGCCTCTCCTTCTAAGGAATTCAGCACAAACTGCTGCTGCTGGGTGGCACTCAGCCCCTGGAGGCCGGCCAGGTACTCGATCTGGCCTCTCCACTCCGACAGGCGAACCTCGGACTCGGTCCCGCCATATTTCTGCACCCAGGGGTTCCCCAGGAATACGGGCATAACACGGGGTGGAGCTTCGGGCAACTCGGGCATGACACGGGGTGGGGCTTCGGGCAACTCGTCGTCGGCCATTGGAGGGCCTTGGTCGCTCAACTCGAAGTGGAGCCCTGCCGACTACGCCAAATCTGTCACAGGCCGGGGCGGACCCAAAGATAGCTGAACAAGGTCACGCCCCTTCCTAGTTTCCACCTCGAGGAGGTTCCCAAGACCACCCCAATGACCAGACAGACAAGTATACTGATATTAAAATGACACTTTATTAAATATTTAAAAGAAAAGGGGGAAGGGGGAAGGGCAATCTAAAAACAACTCTTCTTGTGGTCTCCAGGACCACTTCCAGTGCAGCGGGGGCTAGGACTCCTTCCCCAGAGGGACCCTGCTATCCGTGGCGCCCTCCGCTTCTCCTGGAGGCAAAACAGGAAAGTCTAATTAGTGCTGCGTTTGAAGTTTTCGTCGATACCTACTCCTGTCACCGGTCTAAGATATTTGTGTCCTTCTCTGCCCCTTGAGGTTCCTGGCGTCCCCTTCGGGCTGTGCTAGAGGAACCAGATGGATGAAGTCCACAGGCAAGGTGATCCAGACAGGGGTAAAGAGGTTTGTCTCACTGGGACCTTTGTGCTCCTCTTCGTAGCGTGCTGGGGACAGAGGTAAGTTACACCACACAGGTAAAGTATTTTCAACAAGGGCAAGAGGGTCAACACTCTGGGATTCTTACGTTCTTCTTCACAGCGGGCTAGAAGACAAAGGTAAGCTGCACCACACAGGTGAGGTTTTACACACAAAGGTAAGAGGCTTACTGCACTGGGTCTTGTACGTTCCTCTTCACAGCGGGCTGGAAGACAAAGGTAAGCTGCACCACACAGGTAAGGTATTTCACGCACAGGCAAGAGGCTTAATACGCTGAGTCTTTTACGCTCCTCTTCACAGCGGCCTAAAAGGCAGAGGTAAGTTGCACCACACAGGTAAGATATTTCACACACAGGTGAGGGGCTCAATACACTGGGTCTTTTACGCTCCTCTTCACAGCGGCTTAAGAGGCAGAGGTAAGTTGCACCACACAGGTAAGGTATTTCACACACAGGTAAGAGGCTTAATACACTGGGTCTTTTATGTTCCTCTTCACAGCGGCCTAAAAGGCAGAGGTAAGTTGCACCACACAGGTAAGGTATTTCACACACAGGTAAGAGGCTTAATACACTGGGTCTTTTATGCTCCTTTTCACAGCGGCCTAAAAGGCAGAGGTAAGTTGCACCACACAGGTAAGGTATTTCACACACAAGAGGCTTAATACACTGGGTCTTTTATGCTCCTCTTCACAGCGGCCTAAAAGGCAGAGGTAAGTTACCCCACACAGGTAAGATATTGCACACAAAGGTAAGAGAGTTAATACACTGGGTCTTGTACGTTCCTCTTCACAGCGGCCTAAAAGGCAGAGGTAAGTTGCACCACACAGGTAAGATATTGCACACAAAGGTAAGAGAGTTAATACACTGGGTCTTGTACGTTCCTCTTCACAGCGGCCTAAAAGGCAGAGGTAAGTTGCACCACACAGGTAAGGTATTGCACACAACGGTAAGAGAGTTAATACACTGGGTCTTGTACGTTCCTCTTCACAGCGGCCTAAAAGGCACAGGTAAGGTATTGCACACAACGGTAAGAGGATTAATACACTGTGTCTTGTATGTTCCTTTTCACAGCGAGCTAGAAGACAGAGGTAAGTTGCACCACACAGGTAAGGTATTGCACATAACGGTAAGAGAGTTAATACACTGGGTCTTGTACGTTCCTCTTCACCTAAAAGGCAGAGGTAAGTTGCACCACACAGGTAAGGTATTGCACACAACGGTAAGAGGATTAATACACTGTCTTGTACGTTCCTTTTCACAGCGAGCTAGAAGACAGAGGTAAGCTGCATCACACAGATAAGGTAATGAATGGCCGTCTCACCCAACACGTGTCCCGGGGGCAGCGGATCCACAAGGCGCCGGCTACACACAAGGGGGCGGCGGGTATGATGCGTACGGCCTGAACGCTTCCCTAGTTCCTTCCCCTCCACTCTGGTCCTGGGGGTACTGACTACGGGATACGGGATGACCCCCAGCGCCACACAGCAGGTGTCGTGCGTTTCTTTTACTCACACGGCCGCCCGCTAGGATTCCCTACTGCCCACGCTCGGGATGAGTGTAGATCACAGCTGACGAACCGGAGGTCCCACCTTACAGATTGGTTCTCCTTCTACTGGGGCGACCACAATGCGCTGGTGTCGTCCCAAGGATACTCCTGGACTGAGGGCGGCACCTGGTTCTACCAACACAGCACACACAGCAATTCTTAGTGCACACACCCACAAAGTAAAGTCTAGACTCACCCACAGCAATTTTCACACGTTACGTGACTCCAAACAGGTGCTCGGCTCGCCCAAGGTCCCTGAGAGGGGATTCGTTGGGTACAATTTCCGCACCAAAAAAAGGAGAGGATGGTAGTAGTGACCGCGGGACCTCTTCGTCGTATGGACTGCAACTCGCTCGGCTCGCCCACCCTGTACTCGTCCGGTGGGGCCGGTTGCTCGGTCAAGGAAACTTCCAAACCTAATTTAGACACACAAGCTGGCAGCAAACATACTCCATACAACTGATGACAGTGGTACTCACGTGAAAGCGGGGGCTAGAACTCCGGGCAGAGATCTCCCACTCCCCTAGATGTTAGTTCCCGGCTCACCTACGTTTTCTCTCCCCGTAGGGCCGCTATAAAGCACCACGCTCACAACCCGCTTCGGGTACACCTCATTGCAAACACTAGCGGAGTTGTATGCGGTACTCACGTGCCCAGCTCTTCACAGATACTCTGTAACTCCCTCGCTGTTGACTCGATCCTGTTACGTCAGTATAATAATCACACTTCACCCAGTCACCTCTCTTCTCTTTCCTTTCAGTTACACCATCAACCGCTCCCACTTCCTTCCCTAAGGGAACAGTGTAAAGCACAAACACGGCTCTGCACAGCGGTAACCAAACGCACCAAAAAGCACACCGTTTGAGTTTTCAATGGTCTTCTTATACTCTCCTTTCCCTCTTCATTATCCTATCAGCAATAGATGCATTAATCGATCGCACCTGTGCATAGTATGGCCTGATTTCACCCTCGGGGAAACCCCGGAAATTCCGGTGTTCAGAATCAGTCGTCCGGGCGGAACTTTGGGTTCCTTCCTCACGAATCGTCACCTGGTGACACTTTTCCCTGTCATGGACCCAGGGCCGGAGTGGGGCCACTTTTCAGCCCGGGAGTTTCAGGCCCAAGACTGGCCCACTTTTTCCTGGTGTTATTCCAAATTAGCACTTTTTTCAAATTGGATAAATAAAGGAACAGTTCAGCTCTTACTATAGTTTTTATTAATATCATGGTTCAACAAATAAGGTCAAAGTTAAATAATATTTCACTTAAGATAAGAAGTTAACAAAAATATTCCTCTACACTCTAAAAAAGGCTGGGTTACTTTTGACCCATAATGGGTAAATATTGGACAGAACACATGCTGGGTTAAAAATAACCCAATGTTGGGTTGTTGTTATGCAACCATGGATTATAATAACCCAACAGGTGAGTTAAAACAACCCAGCACTGGGTCAATTTTAACCCAGCAGCGTGTTCTGTCCAATATATAAAATATATAAATAACCCAGCCCTTTTTAGAGTGTATTCCACAAGGAAAGGTTGATAAATTATTACAATTGCTAATGCTATGAGGCCGATGATTTATGCAAATAGAAATATAAAAGTCCTAATTAAAAAAGATTTTAAACAATTTGACAAAAATATTGAATACAATATTGGGTAAATAGCATAACAAGTGATTTATAAGCTTTTTTAGGCTGGTCATTTTTTACTGGGAAAACAAAAGGTGTTATAGGGTTCTGAACACAACCTGAGGGTTAAATAACTTTAATTCATAGTGTTTATTCATGGCCTCCTCATTTTCAGCGGGGGACTGCTCAGAAGCTGCTTGCATAATATTTGCAAAGTCTATGAATCGCCATGTATACACAAAAGGGTAATATTTTAACAAAAAAAAGTTTTGGCTTGTAAATAGTTTGACAACGGTATTAGCGGAATAATTACGTTGCTAATGCTAATCATTACTAGCGTTTATTTCTCTTTAAGTTACCTGTTGTCACTTTTGTTTGTCCTCTTGAAAATAAATCTGTAGGTTTGGCACATTTGGCAGCATCCTCCTCCAATGGATTTTTTCATCAACCTGTTTTTTACGCCCTCCTCCTCTCAGTATTGTTACGGTAGGGCCGGCCCAGCCTACCGGAGAAAAGTTTTCTTGGACGTGCTATGGACCGAACCAACTCTATGGGAGTGGAAGGGAAAACTCCCTTACATGGTACAACCCATGCAGAGGCTGTGCGCTGCAGTGTCAATGCGAAACGTGTGAAGTTTCATTTAAGAGAAGATAGACTCACTAACGTGACAAATGTAAAAAAAAAAACTCGACCGGCCCAAAAGTGAAGTGGCCCACCAGGAATTCTCCCGGTTCTCCCGATTACCCACCCCGGGCCTGCATGGACCTGTACATTAAATTACCTCGCCGTCATCTAAACCCTGACTGGGAAACCACCCCATAGGGTTTATGACATCAACCCAGTATCTTTCAAACATAGTTTTGTTTCTGGTAGACTGATTAAAACATGTGCGGTTTGACTGCTGGTGGTACGGTGCAGGATTTCATCAAAGTGTAGGCTGGTTGTAATTTTGTGAAGGAGGCTGACATTGAGCACAACTGTTCCACCTCCACAACACAGCCTCAGCCTCTTCTCTGTCTGTCCATCCACTCATCCACCTCTCATCTGTTCATCACACTTCTCACTGAATCATCTGACAGAGCTCACAGCCCTTCATTACAAATCTCCCTCTCTCTCTCTCTCTCTCTCTCTCTCTCTCTCTCTCTCTCTTAGATAAGTCCTCACATTAAACTTTGATCTGCACTGTAATAAAATTTTGACAGGTAACCTAAATTAAATTTGGTAACATTTAAATGAGCTTGTTTTATTAAAGCTTTTAATAAAGTTTTTAAGAGTAGAAGGATGACAATTGTAACAACATTTTTTAAATTGGTTATTTATTATGTATAACAAAACACTGTAACTACTGTAAAAAAATCAACTTTGTTTAGTGAATATCAGCCCTCGAAAAAATAAGTCACTGGTTGTCACTGTTAAATATACTGGATACTATTAGTAGTGCATAGTACATTTTAAATATCTTTATATGCATCACTTGTCCTGTAAAAATCCCTCATATCCATCATAAAACTCATCTTGTCTCAGCATCCCATCATTTTCATGCTGGTCTGACCACAAGCCTCCATCCACATCACAGGCAACATTGCCTGTTGCCAGTAAATAGAGAATAAGCCCTCTTGACAACACACCACACCTGCTGTATTACACCACAAGCCAGATCCATTTCCTGTAGAGTCCTGGTGTTCCTAATTCTCTTCCTCATCCACCACCCTTTCCTCATACACTTCCCCTTTATTTATTGCTACAGTAAAAAAAAAACATAATTGACAGTATGCAAACATAGAGCAATGACGCAGGAAGGTGACAGACATTTAAATGTTTCAAGAATTGCAGAGTCTCTGAAATATCTTCAGGTATCAACTGACTCTGCATGCAGCCAGAATCCCAGTTTATAAGTAGCTACAGCCATCAGACACATTTCAGCTAGGCCAGCATTTCTAATAACAGCAGGCAGAGGAAGAAACGTCACGTGTTTGTGTTATATAACACTTGATGTCCATATTAGTATACAAAAGATCAAATGAAGTCCACTGACAGATGCATCTTCCTGCCCCGGATATCAGACATAAGCAGGTCAGACATATAATTTATAAAAGCATGTTAAAATTGCCACTTTGTAGGTGTGAGCAAAAATGTGCCGTTTTGGTTGTGTCCTTTAAAATGCAAATGAGCTGATCTCTGCACTAAATGGTAGTGCCGTGGTTGGATAGTGCAGATTAAGGGGCGGTATTTTCCCCCTCTGACATCATAAGGGGAGTCAAATTTCAATGACCTATTTTTTACACATGCTTGCAAAGAATGGTTTACCAAAACTAAGTTACTGGGTTGATCTTTTACACATTTTCGAGGTTGAGAGACGCACTGGGGACCCAATAGTAGCACTTTAACATGAAAAAGGTCAGATTTTTATGATATGTCCCCTTTAAGAAAAAGATGAGCGTCAGAAATACCTGTTATTTCATTTAAAGACTCATAACCTCATAACTATTAATACAATGAATCAAGAGGGATTTCAACTCACTTTAAACAAACAGTAATGGTGTACACAATAATTGACTTACAATGGATGTCTATAAGCCAAGGCATTAGGGAGGGTTTAAAATTGTGCTGCTCATTCTGTTAATATTGATCCAACTGTGTGAAAATGTGTTATCTGAGCTTTCAATTGTCTAAATCCTCTTAATAGGGTAGGGATTATTTTTCTAGGTTTGAACTTGAACTTCTAGTTATTCAGTACAGAGGTCATTCTTGTGAATGCGTTTGGGTTATGTAAATGTTTCTGCATGATATTCTTTTGTGTAGTTTGTTTTAGTATTGTTTTGATTCTCAACATCCTGCCTTTTATCTTAAATTAGTTTATGCCTTACTGTAAATAAAAGTTGGTTTGACTTAAAAAAGTAAGTTACCTGATTGCATATAATTTGTAGTTAAAAATACTGTTTGACACAAAATGTTTCACTTACAATATAACTAATATTTTTAAGTTGAATTTTTAAGGGAATCATGTAACTTCCTATTTTAAGTTAAACAAACAAACAATAAATAAATAAATAAATGATATGAAGTTCTTGTTTACCTTTACATTTTTATTTTTTTCATTTAAGTTGTTGAAAGGTGTGGTATTAATGATTTTGTTTTAGGTGTATTTCTGGAGCATCTATGTTTCTATTCTTCTTGTATTTGTTCTGTCACCTCTATTTGTTTACCATCATCTAACCCCACTTGTGCTTCCTGCCTCTTCATTCAAGAATGTCCATGTTGTTACTCAAAACACATTTTTTCCTGTTGGACTCCTACTCCTATGCCACAGCCTGAAGATTGCTCAGATAAAGGAACAATGCAGAGTTTGTCCAACATGTTCTGACCCTGTTCACGTGAGGGTATGAGGTATTTTCCTCACAGGAAAACTGAGATGCTCTTACTGTATCTATATTTTTATTGATTAAGATGCTGAATTGGGCCACAATCAACAGTGATTTCTCAACATAAACACTGAAATGTTGATCACTTTTGGGTATTTACATATGAGGAGTTCAGTTGCAAAACCCTCTAAGTGTGTCTGACATGGTTTCTTGTAAATGGGCGTTTCTTATCAAATTCTTATGTTTAGGTTCAGTAATTTCACTTTAATTGCATTGAAAAGGGTACTACTTTATTCCTTATGTTACCTTATTAACATTAAAAATTTCAGATTTTCATGATATGTCCCCTTTAAGAAAAAAAGAGCATCAAAAATACCTGTTATTTCATCCAAAGACTCATAACATCATAACTATTAATACAATGTATCAAGAGGGATTTCAACTTACTTTAAACAAACAGTAATGGTGTACACGATAATTGACTTACAATGGATATTCTCTTATTTTTTACAAATTTAAAAACTCTCTAAGTGCATGCAAGTGCAACCTCCACTTCTAAAAAAACTTATTTAGACAAGACATAGTAAACAGTTTCAAAATCAGTAAAGATGCAACTAGAAACATTGCAAATAATTAAAGTCATAATGTAAAAATGCAGCCCAGTCACACAAAATTACATAACTATAGTCACGTAATTTTTTTATTCTGTTTCATGATACTGTCTTGAATTTCCACATTTTCTCTTGATCGTATCACGAATTTCTGTTTATGTGTCATTGTCAGGTATTGGTTACTCAACTGTTTTGTCCTATTTTCTTACCATTGTCACTTCAGTTTAGGGTTTGATTTACATTAAATGACATCCTTAGGCAACAATGGTTTAAAAATAAAATGTAAATATTAAAAAAATCATAAAAAATCATAAAAAATAAACCAATACTTAAAGTGACATCCTAACGCAAACACCAAATCAAGCCCTAAACCTAATCAACAATGGTTTGAAAATAGAAAAAAGTAGTTGAGTAACCAATGCGTGACAATGAAATTTGTGATAGGAACACAAAAAATGCGGAAATTTGTGACAGTATCACAAAAAGCAATCAAACAATTACGTGACTATAGGTACATAATTTTGAGAGACTCTGTAGCAGCAAAATGAATAAACTGAACCACAAATTTGGGTGGTTGTGATCCATGTGACTACCACATTGGGGTTGTATTCAAGTACTCATAAGGGACCAAAGTTTGAATGTGATCCACAGCAGTTTTTTCATGCACTTAGAGGACTTTGATGAAAAATCAACATGCCGTTTACTGCATTCTGCCAACAAAGCAGTATTTCTGAGATTAAGCAGATTTGAAGGTATTTGATATACATATAATATGTCAATATCATTTACTTTTTTTGATGAAAGTGGCATTTAGCGGCATCTGCATCTGAGCTCCTCATTTGGTCACATCATGCATTCAGATTAATCAAAATCAGATAATCAGATCACTTGGTATGCACATTCTATTTATACGTAAATATATATTATGTGAGTAGAAAATATAAACAACAAAATGAGTACCCTGTTTTATTATATCATGTAATAAAAGTACAATGGGTTGAGAGCAATTCATGTTGACTAACCTAGCAAGCAATAGCCACTATTTCACCGTCTAGGTCTACTTTAGACTCAGTTCTGTCTCGCTATGAGTAACCCACTTCCAGCCAAAGTAACCTTTGGTTAAATTTGGTTAAATGTCTTTTTGGCTAAATAACTTGTCAGATGTTTGATATTCCATCATGCAAGGAAAGAAAGTGTTTGGTATCATTTGTTTATTTTATTTTATTTATTTGGGCCTATGGTATAAAGTTTTTTATTGACAGCCCAAACTGTTTTAGCCTTGACGTCTGTGCTGTTTGGATGGCTATTATACGTCTTTTAAATCTAAAATTGCTTGCTGGTAAAAAATGTGTAAAAATCCGGCAGCTGGGGTGCCGGAAAAAGACAGTAAATTAACGGGCACAATAAATTACAGACCTTTTCCGTACAAAAATATTTTTTTCTGTAATTTTACATATCACTGTTTAAAAAAAGGAACAATTCCGGAAGCTGGGGTAATTTTACAGCTGGGGCAGCTGTAATTTTTAGGGGTGTGCATTGGCACTGCCCTCACAATTCGATTCAATTGCGATTTACCAGGTAAATAAAGAATGCGCTCTGACGGTTAAAGAAGAGGGCCGTACAGAGGCTTCATAAGCAAAAGAGATAGCCTCGACTATCCATTTACTCAAAGTTTGCTTTTGTGGCCAGGAAACCTTTCCGGGCCGAACCAAAGCACAAAAATAACTGCTCTGCTTTCCTGAACTCCGCTGTTCTGAGCACATACATGTCCAGTGCTCGTACTGGACAGAGTAAATTAAGCTTTCTTTGGCTCGCGTCCTTAAATGGTGGAGGGCAGAACGCCTGCAAGACTATGGGGCATGGTATGTTGCTCAAAACCTTCGGAACGTAGCCCGATCTAGGGTATAGAAAAACCTTTACCATGCCTGGAGCGAACTCGAGACAGGTTGGCGAAACTGAGAGAGCCTCTAAATCTCCTACCCTCTTAAGGGAGGTAATAGCTAGGAGAAATATAGTTTCCAGAGTAAGAAACCTTCTGAAATTATATCAATGGCTCAAATGGTGCCCCTGATAAGTCCTCCAGGACCAGAGACAGATCCCACGCAGGGATCCTAAAATGACTCGCAGGCCTCAGCCTCCGAGTGCCACACAGGAAATTAACGGGCACAATAAATTACAGACCTTTTCCGTACAAAAATATTTTTTTCTGTAATTTTACATATCACTGTTTAAAAAAAGGAACAATTCCGGAAGCTGGGGTAATTTTACAGCTGGGGGCAGCTGTAAATTTTAGGGGTGTGCATTGGCACTGCCCTCACAATTCGATTCAATTGCGATTTACCAGGTAACGATTCCATTCGATTCGATTCTACGATGAATTGTGATGCATCAGAATTCTACCGTACACAACGAGGCAAATTTTTAATCAGTCAAGTGCAACTATTCTTAGCAACTTTAAAACAATGACAATTATACCTGAGATGGAATTTACACACAGCGTAACTCTTGTCTAGTTTCCCATTAACTTCGTAGAATCCGAAATGTGCCCATATGTCCACTTTCCATGGAAAAGAGTGCGTTTTTATTTACCCGTCTATCACAGTCATCTTTCTCCGCCTCAGCCATCTTGATTGTTGCCCCCGGAAGTAATTGAAACTTCACAACTTTATTGTCCATTCGAGGCCAGAAAATAAACACTGACATAATCGATTATGGCAATTTGCTGCATCGATGCGGAATCGTGCATGTGCGCATTGCAATGCATTGCCGAATCGATTATTGTTGACACCCCTAGTAATTTTATAATTTTCTCAGGGTATTTACATTTATGCAATTGGCAAAAAGTATTTTTATTTATTTAAGGTCTTTATTTTCATTAGCTTGCTTGTGATCTTGTCTTTGTTGCCATGTTCTATCAACTGAGCCACAGAAAGAATTGATGCGTCAATCTTCTCTCCTCGCATGCATTGTGTAAGTCTGGGTGTAGAAAAGGCACAGGTAATGTTGTTTTACGCTTGAACTTTTAAGGCGTAAACTATATTCACACCCAGCGTGGAGATAAAAATACCAGGTGAATGCTTAAAATACCGCTTATTTTTGCCGCTCGCATTCCACTCAGCAAAATCACATTGAAGATCATTCAAACCGGCTTTAAATATATCCGGCTGACGTTCCACTGACGCATCCGACTCTCTCGCCCCAGCTGGTGTTAATGCCTGAGAATTAGATAATAACAGAGGAAATTTGTAAAGGGAGTGTTTGTTTAGATGCCTCGGGCTATAGATGACAGAAGAGAAACTTGACAGTTACGCAACATCTGCATTGTTAACACAAATAAATGTTCTCAAATGATTATAAAGAAAGAAAGAATGTCGATTGTTTTGGGTGCCTGTCCTGCAAGATGAAATGTCACATTGGTTAGCTTTTTCCCAGGCCTACAACAATAAGTGAATGCAGTGCAATGCACAATAAAAGCCTTAGATGTTGGTGAAACTTAATCTGCTCTTCAAGCTGAGTTAAATCAAGTAACCAAAGAGTGACCTGCTGTTTATAACAGCCTCACATGACTCAAGGGAAAGAGGTTTGAGCAGGTTTACACACACGTAAACAACGTGTTTGTAATGCAACATGCTGTTCAGATAAGACATGATTGATTTGGCTTGCACAGATCCTTTTCAGACACATGCAGGCTAAAAAAATAAATAAGATGAACATTTTAGGAAAGGGTTAAAATTATGTTATATTTAACTCTAGAGACTCCAAACCTAGCAAGGCTGCATGGCAGCATTACATGTATATTTCGCAAAATGCATTGCAATGAGCTTAGTAAAAAAAAAAGGTAAATACAATATGGCGAATGAGATGAGAGCAACAGAGTTTATATTTATGTTTAAATCAATGCTCAAGTCTGAATAAATTGACATTATTTTGTCATTGACTTAACATAAAAGTTTGTCCTCGGAAAGTTTTGGAGCAGAGCCCCTTTGATAATGTGAAGATGTTAATAAGCACCTGCACCTCTGTTATCTTTGAATTTTAAGTGAACAATAAATAGCATGTGCTACGTGCGGTGTTCATGGGCGTTCCATAATACCATAATGAAACCAAACTTGAATTTGGGTTTGCCGACTGCTCCCGACCCCTCCTAAAACACAGTTGTCACACTTTTATAGACACATGAAATCCTGCCTTACATCTGTGGGTTCCTCTTTCTACAAGCACTATTACTTCCACATGCATCATTTTAAAAATCACTCAATATCACCCTTCACTGTTAAAAGGGAAATGTCACAATATTTTTTTTAAGCTGTCAAATAAATCTTTGTTGTCCCCAGAGTACGTATGTGAAGTTATAGCTCAAAATACCATATAGATCATTTATTATGCTTTTTAAAATTGCATCATGACATCATAAGGAGAGCCACATTTCAATGACCTAATTTTTCACGTGCTTGCAGAGAATGGCTTACAAAAACTAAGTTACTGGGTTGATCTTTTTCACATTTTCCAGGTTGATAGAAGCACTGGGAACCCAATTATAGCACTTAAACATGGAAAAAGTCTGATTTTCATGCCATAGCCCCTTTAAAAAATGGCAAGTGACATGATCATTTTATGAGTAATGATACGGTACACTAACAGACAAAATGAATTTCTTAGGTGCAAAGGTGTACAGCCCCTGTAGGGACCATTTCCTTTTTGACAGTGTACTGTAAATCTGTAGGACATCTCCATATACAGGTTCGTGTGTCCACTTAATAACAATAAAGGTATTTTGAAGCTATCATATTTTGCATATAAAATCAAACACCAATCACCACATCCCACATATACCTTATGAGATATAATATGGGCATTACTTTTCCTGTACACATGATCATGTGAGAATCCTCTCAGCACATTCCATGTGATATTAACTTTACAGACTTTTAAGAGTCACATGAGACCTCTTACACTAATATTCACAAAAAAGAGATTACATAACAGAATCACAAAAAATCAGTGAGTGCAATGCAGTGAAGGGGATTTGAGCTTTTGAGTCATGTGTCAGAGAAATGTTTGAAGCAGAGGAGTTAACCGTATAATCAGTGTACAAAGCTCATAGAGGTCCGGACGTCACGTGACCCGGGAAAGGACAGCAGAGAGCGAATATGAAATAAATGGCACCGGCAGGAGTTTCATGGCGACAGAGTTCACTGCGTACTTTAAGGTACTACATGTACATCTCTGTTCCAGCCCCACATATCTTTATAGGAAGCTTTTACATTGTCTATATCCAGCTTTATTTTACAGTACCTTCTTTATATGTTACATGGAATTACTATAATAATAACAGTACATTTTTTCATAATTGCATGCAACTAACACTAAACCAAACCCTAACCCTAACCGCAACCCTATAGTAAGTAAGTACATGTTGTTAATCATTATTACTCAGTACCTGTATAATTATGTATAATAACACTGTAACAAGGACTCTGTAAAATAAAGTGTACCGATTATTTTAAAAGAGTGTACAGAATAGATACCTTCTGGCTTCAAGTACAGTTAATACCAACATCTATTAACCCTCTGGGGTCCGACCATTTTGGGACACTGTCAGAGGTTCTGACATGCTCTTACATTTGCGTTTTTTTCAGTTGCTTTAAAACATAATAATGGCAAGTGTCTCATAAACAACACTGGGCTACAATATTATATGAGCTACATGTATGTACATGTTTGTATTTTTGAGAGAAAAATGTTTATGCGTGGTTTTTAAAAAAGCTACATTTTTAAGTCAATGATATAAGTCCACAAAACCCATACTAAACATGTTTTCACAAGACTTTTCTAAACAGAATCTAGTAGTCTAGAGTTTTTTCTTTAAAATGATGTGAAAATCATTTTGCCTACTCATTCACATAAAACAATATATTGATTTTTTGTTTAATGGGGCCGTATGCAAGAAGGATTGATTGACAGCTAAGGAAACAAAAGTTCAGTACTCCGACATACATAAATACACGCATATTTTGTATTGCATTTCATTGTAGAGCTCTATAACATTTGAATCATTCATCTGGATATTCAAACAGATGGGGGTGAAGTGACCATGGAATTGGAAATCCTCAATGGGATTACATAAACTTATATCTCTCTTCATTCAGGACACATCTGTTTAATCTTGACATAAAACCTTCATTCAGAAAAACAAAATTACTATCTATATAAATTGCAAGCAGCAACACTGTATTCAAACAATTCAGTGTGAGTTTGAAATAAATACAGAGTGAATACGCTTTTTTATATGTTCACAAGCTCCTATAAATAAATGAATGAAGGGACAGATGAGTATAAATTAATGAAAGATTTCCTAGCAAATCTCCTGGTGAATAAGGAACAGACTGCTGCAGGCGAAGGGGTTTGTGAAGACCCAAATAGATGATCAGACTCCCCCAAACATCTGGACAAGATATGGCGACATATAAAGTAAAGATAAAATCTCTGACACTTATATAAGGTATTATATAAGAGTGGATTGATGAATTAATAGCTTCCAATCATTGAAAAATTTATATTTAATATATTTTATTTTATTTATATTTACAATTTATATATTATATAATTTGTTAGTTATTCAAGGGTATAAACATTCAAATATAAGGAATATGAAGTTATAGATGTCACCGTTAAACTACAATATAAAGATGGTTAACCAAACATAAGCACATATAAAAAACTTGTTCTATAGTGAGACATCAAAAACCTTTCAATTAATTTAAACGACAGAAAAAAAAACACTTTCAACGTGATTACTAAGTCAGCAAAAATAGATGCCTCAATGGGGGCTCTTTGACGTGCATTATGACAACAGGCCTGTTGATCAATTTTCGTTCTCATCAGTTTTCAATACTAATAATAGCTTCATCACCCGTGGAGGGTCTTTAGACAGCTGGTGTTGTGAATCCTCCTCGCTGCTTGTTTTCAATGGCATGTGTTTCATCCAAGGTTCATTCTTGACACAACAGGTCAATCTTTTCCCTTGTTGGTTCAAAGCTGTTGATGTGGGAACCTCACAGTCACACAGTCCCAGTTCAGTCTTGTTGGAAACCGAAATGAGGCCTCTGGTGATGTGAAGGATGAAGCAATGCCATGGGACAGATATAATGAAGGTTCACAGATGTTCGGAGATGATCTTTTGACTCATTTAGATCTTGTTTATTAATCCTGAAAGAGACACTTACTAGGCTTGCAATTAGAAAGACCCAAAGTTATCATGGATACCACAAGCTCAACTGCTGTCCAGTGTGAAAGGTTTTACCAAATAGATTTATCATCTGTTACTTGATCCCTACTTAACCTGACACTACGCTGTGCTCTTGCATAGAGGGGTCAAAATTCAAGTGTGTTGAACCTACAAATTAGAAATCAGAGCTATCATAGGCCCATTAAATCACTTTTGTTTTTGTGGCCCCAATTAAATAACAATTTATAAAATACATTAATTAAACCTAAAATAAAGCTACTAACCAACAGCAATACATTGTATACTTTAATGTTTCGTTTAATTGAAATTTTAAGTTTTGTAATGTTTTATATCATCCATTTTCTTTAGGGCGGCCATGAAAGGTACTGTACACAAGTGGGGCTGCATGCCGAAAAAGTTTGAGAACCACTGCTCTAAATATTTACCAATAGGCTTAGTAACTTCAGATATATATATATATATCTTTTTTGCTTTATGGACCTTTTTTGGATCTTTTTTGACAGTGATCAGCTGTAAAATCTTTGGTCCTGCTCGATTTTCGCTGACTTCGAGAAAATAATGGAAAGTTTTTTATAGGATCCCCTGTGGTCAATGTGTTAGCATGACAGAAGCTTGATGCTGTCATGTGAGAACAAGCAACAGCCGGCATTTTTTCTTCACCCGAGTGGCTTACGTTTCTTCGCCGCCACAGAAAACCACCACTGGTTTATAAATGCCATCAAAAGTATTATTTTGTTTTGTTTGTTGATCACGAAGTACAAAGTAGATGAGGAAAACCAGGATTCTTTGTGTATTATTCAATGCACCCCCATTATTGTTTACAATGCGTGCATGGTGCGCTGTGATTTGTTGAGTGGATTTTTTGCATTCTGCAGAGAAAGAAGGACTGCATTTTATTAAGTTTTGGGAAAAAGGGACAACAGATGACAGACTAATTGGATTTTGCGCAAAATTAAGAATTTACTTTTTAATACTGACCTGATACAATACTGATTTTGGTGGTAAATATGTATAATTTTAATTGTTTTGGAACTAAAACTCTGGAAGTGACAACTTTCATTTGGATTTCATTGGGGTCTTTAAGGTGGGATTTATGAAAGAAAATTGGAGCAAGCTAATGATCTGTGACAGTTATATAACAGCCAAACAGGGACTGAGTGAGTGGAACGTCAAACCAGAAACTTTTTTTCTGAAAAAAGCACTGAATTACCAGTGCTAAAATAAGAATAATAAGATTACATGAACACAGAGCTATTCATATAACCAAAGCCTACTGTATAACAATGACCTGGCAACCACCCAGAACACCAGTTATTATAACTTTTCTATAGACAAGAATTAGATATTTTTGTGTAAAAATCTGGTTCCATTGCAAACTAATGGCACACTTTCAACTTCTGACCTTTGGAAGTTATATGATACGTGATTTGCTTATTTCGTGTGTTAATGGATCCATTCCATAAGTGTTTTATATCTATTCAGAGCCCTTTGTTTAGCCATGAATTTGATGCAACAATTTGGCAAGAGATCTAATAATCCAGTTGATTGTATTTGTTCAGCACAAACTGTATCAGGCCTTTATGAAATCCTCTGTCTCCACACATCTGCATCACAATTACTGCACTGCAGTTTGAGAAATAATTGAAACACATTTTAACAGTTATTTCTGCATGCAGGCAAAGGCCAGGACAACATCATGTGAGGCTGGTTTATTTGTGACCGAGGAATATTTGACAAACATTTTCTTATTTTTTATTGAACATAAGTGCCTTTTCAATTTGATTTGTGATAGTAAGTGGTCTAGAGCAGGTCGGCAAAAGGTGGATTCGAACCAGCATCTACCAGCATGGCCCACAAGCCATACGATTTCAGAAAATCTTTTTTCAACTTCAGTGCTCCGTTGGTGGGCGGAGCTCATGGAAATTGTGTTTGCCAACAAGGGATATTTACACTCAGTGTAAATAGACACTCTGTATACTTTATGCTTGTTTAAGGTTATTTTACATTTCTCATCATGATAACAAATATACTTGTTTCTGCAAATGTGGAACTACAGTAGAGAAATGGTACAAGAATGAAGTTAATTTTCCCCACATAAAATATGAACAATGCTTTGTGTGAAAGTTATAACATTGCAGTTGGTGTTCTAAATGGTTGCCATGTTGGTTACATACATGCATTTGGCAGATGCTTTACTTACAGTGCATTTAAAAAGGGACATATCATGAAAATCTGACTTTTTTCATGTTTAAGTGCTATAATTGAGTCCCCAGTGCTTCCATCAACCTAGAAAATTAGAAAAAGATCAACGCAGTAACTTAGTTTTGGTAAACCATTCTCTGCAAGCATGTGAAAAAATAGGTCATTGTAAATTTGGCTCCCCTTGTGATGTCAGAAGGGGAAAATACTTCCCCTTAATCTGCACTATGCAACCACAGCACTGTCATTTAGTACAGAGGTCAGCTCATTTGCATGTTAAAGGACACACCCAAAAACTGCATATTTTTGCTTACACCTACAAAGTGGCGAGTGGAAGAATTATTTGACATCTTAAAAATGTGAAATATCCCCTTCAAGGTATAAAATATTAGTGTGTGCACTCCAAAAAATGCTGGGTTAATTTCAACATTGGCTCAAAAAGGGACGAGCCCAGGTTGTAATTTAATGCTGGGTTGTTTCATCCCAAAATGCCGGGTTGTTTTAACCCAGTGGTTCTCAACGTTATTCCTGGAGGCCCAATGTTCTGCACATTTTGTATGTCTCCCTTATTTAACACACCTGATTCAAATCATCAGCTCATTAGCAGAGATCTTCATGAACTGAACTGAGGCCTGCAGATAAGAGATACATACAAAATGTGCAGAGCTGTGGGCCTCCAGGAACGGAGTTGAGAAACACTGTTTTAACCCATTGTTAGGTCAACAAGTTTTTTTAATTCAGACTTTGGTGTCTTGAGATCTCTTTTGAAACTCTGAAGACACTTTTTAAGACTTGTTTTTGAGAAGAAAAGCTAAAAAGTAATCTACACTAATGCTCGGGTGTTTCAACCAATAGTTGGGTGTTGAACTGATGGGGTATAAACAACCCTATGCTGAGTTGTTATAACAAGTTATATGGGTTGAAATTAACCCAGCATTTGAGTTGAAATTAACCCAAATGTTGAGTTTGTCCATAGTTGACCCAATTATGGGTTACCCAACATTTTTAGTTGTGTACATATCAGGTAACATGCATACTGATAAAATGTATTGTTCGACTGCATTGTACATTGATTTGGGATTGAAATGTCTGCATAATGTATAGCCTTCATGTAAATCACAGTCTAGGCAGAACTGATTTATTGATTTATTAAGGATATGTTACAGATATTTTTTCTTACCTATGAGTTAGCCTCCATGTTTGTCTGTGAACTCCTCCAGACAGTCAATCAGTTCACCTGTGCAGACATGCTGTGTCACTGTACAGTGTGTCATGTGATAATTCCATTATAAGGAGATTGGACCGCCATAAATAACCTGGCTTCATCCAGTCAGCTGACCTACAGAGAGGGGAGGAAGTCAAATGGAGCGATACAGACGGATGAACGAAGCGGAAAACATGCTGACTAGAAATAGATGTAAGGAAGGATTAGGACGATCACATGGTCACACACTTCACATTGTAAAGCCGCAGAACATCCAGTAGTACATAAGACGGAGTCATTGGGGCATTGGAAGGAGAACTGTGTGACTAATAGGACAATGAGATGACACTGCAAATACAGCACGACTCCTCCATGACGCCAGATATTCCACACTGCAACCTTTGGTACTTAATGTTCACACAGGTCAAGAAAATTGTTCATGCTTTAACTGCACAGTATACTGAGAGAAGAGCGCTCATTGGTTGCTCAGTCATAAAGAAACAATGGAGATTCAGACGAATTATAGTAAAAGGTTTAAGCCCGGAATATAGTCTGTTTTTATTTGTACGAACGCATAGCCTTGCAAAGTATAGTATAGTTTATTTGACTCGTACATGTATGCAGATGTTCGAAGCATGCACATTGCGTCAAAATGCAATGCATCTCCTAGTCTAAATAAAAAAGTGGACCATACTTTATGCAACAATTTAGCCAGTGACTTCTTTTTCGAGGGTGCGTGATGCAAGCTCATCAAAACATGTATTTAACCCGTCATGTGCATTACCCGTCATGTCAAAATATGTGCCTACTGCAGACGCTTCGAAGGGGTTTAGGATAAAAGAAACGCTCACATTTGCCAGATAATCTCATGTGTAATCAGAGTTTAGTGTTAAGTATAGTGTCTTGCAAGTATTTTGTGAAGGTGAGCGTCTCTTTTATCATAAACCCTTTTGACGCTTGTGCAGCAGGGACGTATTTTGACATGATGAGCCACACACACGCCTGTTGCCGTTTTTACAAAAATAAATCTTGTCCAATGCCCATATGCAACCCAGTATGACGAAATTACGTACCTATACTGTAGTCACGTAAATTTTTGATTCTTTTCCGTGACACTGTCACGTTTTTCCGCGTTTTTACGTGACCGCATCTCGTATTTCTGTTTATGTGTCATTGTCACGTATTATTGGTTACTCAACTGTTTTGTCCTATTTTCTTACCATTGTCTCTTTGATTTAGGGTTAGGTTTACATAAAATGGCATCCTTACCCAAACCCAACACTAACGCCAGGCGACAATGGTTTAAAAATCAGAAATAAATAAAAAATTGTATAAACCAAGACTTAAAGTGACATCCTAACGCAAACACCAAATCTAACCCTAATCCGAAGTGGCAATGGTTTGAAAATAGGAAAAAACAGTAACCAATATGTGACAGTGACACATAAACAGAATTACGTGATACGGTCACGTAAAAATGCGGAAAAGAATCAAAATTTATGTGACTACATCATTTCGAGATACAGGGTTGCATATGCTAGTTGGATAAAATATTAATTTAAATATTGTTTTATGAGGTGAAGATTAAGTTAAAGGAATGCACTTGTCCCTGAAATACAGCTCTGGTTTCTGCTCCACTGTAGATTTGCAAAAAGTGTGAGAAATGAAATTGTAAGCCAGCATGACTCCGGTTTCTCGTGTGTGTGTGTGGACAACTACATGTCCATGACCTGTGTGTTTTCCTTACAATATTCCAACAGCTGACTGGAATTTAATGAACCCTGGGTCATTTTATATGGCAATAAGACCTTAACCGTCCATCTGAGTATTTTAAAATCTTCTCAATGTTCTCCTGTTACATACGCAGCTGTGTGCACGGCTATCAGTTCTTCATCTCTCACTGGGTTTGTGCCGCGGTCCATGGTCTCTCAGGGTATTCAGTGGAAAGTTTACATTGAGGTCCCAGGTGCTGTATTTAAACACTGCATCATCTTATTCAAATAAAACTGTGAACCGGATCAAGGCGTTGAAGCTACTTCAACTGTTTGTCATGCTCTGTCAGTATCTTGCTCTTGAAATGGACTGTGAATGTTGAATCATTGTTATACTGTAAATGTATAATTGTGCATTTAATGATATTACACAAAGGCTAATCTTCTTTCTGATACCTTATATTTTGTTGCATTTGGTTTATTTTTTGGAAATGCTGTTTTGCAAGCTTCTCTGGTCTGTAATGTACATCAAAAGCTATGTAAATAGCATTTTATGGCATCACGTTAACAAGAATGCCAACTCATTTGTCAAATAGTGTCCTTGATTCCGCCTCCTCTATACTCAGCTGATGAAAGTACGGCACACTCACACAAAAACATCATTCATTGCGCTGACCAGATCTGCTTATGTAATTCAATGACAAATCAGCTGCATTTGTTCTCTAGGCAAAACACAACATTCTTTGTGGTTATGAATCACTTTCATTCTGTTGTACAATTGGTAGAGAATTGCGTGAGCAGCCCAAAATGTCACGGGTTGAATCCTCATGCAGGCTTGTAGTGCACTGTAAGTCACTATGGATAAAATGATTTGCCAAAGCGTGAATGTAAACAAGTGGAGCATCATATAACCTATACAAATTTAAACCAGCATCCCTTTGATTCTTGGAAAGTAACACCTACCATAAAGGTCAGTGTTGGTTTTGGCGTCAGCATAAGCCCTATGGTTTGTGATGTGCGTCATTGTGTTATGGCTTTGTTTAACTCAATGCATTTTCCCTTCTTTAAAAAGGATTATCATTTCTGATGGCTGGCAAAGTAAGACAGTTGACATTAGCACAGGCAGGTTTTTTTTCAAATACTATTTTAGTGTTTATCTTTTGTCCATAACTGATTTATTAGATTGATTTGCATTGGATCACTGGAACTAGTGAGAAAACCAAAGCCAAACCTGTCAAACTCCTCCAGTATGAATGGGATTGGTTTGCATATAGAGTACTGTTGAAAGATTTAGGGTCAGGTGGGTGGCACAGTGGCTCAGTGTCAGTGCGTAGCACTGTAGCCTCACAGCAAGAAGGTTTCTTGTGACCTTACAAACTTTTTGATTTAAAGGTGTCTGCTTAAATGCGTGACAATTAGGATTGCAGACAAAAATATAATTGTTAAATCAAACACATTCGTGTTCATTCGTTTCATTCATTAAAAACTATTTTTTAATAAAACTGCTAAAATTGATGACAAGGTGTTGTGCACACCAAAACTTTTAAACACGCCTGGACAACGCCGAGTCCCAGCTTTCTTTAGCCGAGCGCTTTGGTAGCAGCTGTGAGCCAGTTGGTTGCTGTGGTAATGTCCCGCCCCATCCACTGTGATTGGACGGTCGTGTGAGAACTGACATTGACGAGCTGAGCTTTTCACCCAAAGTTGAATATTTTTCAACTCTCTGCACTCGGCGCTCAGCGCCGTAAAATCACAGAACGCCGGTTTTCAGCGCGGAAGAAAACCGCTAGCCACTGGCTTATTTGAAAAACGCCAAAAAAAATGCCAAACAATGGCCGTGGGCATAACGCTTTGGTGTGCACACCCCCTTAGACTTATAAGGGCGGTTTCCCGGACAGGGTTTATCCTAGTCCCAGACTTAACCTCCTAAGACCTGAGCTTTGGTTTGTCTTTTTTTCAGATTTCCAGCTATTTTGGGGTTAGGAAGAACCAATAAATATAATAACCAAATGTTTTTCATTGAACCTGAAGCAGTTTAAGTGTCCATGTTTGTGTACAACAGGTTCCAGTTGCACAGAATTAAGTATTATGGTGCAAACAACAAAGAAATGTGGACATCCAGGTCTTAGGAGATTCATTTAAAAACGTCTTGCACTGACACATCTTAACATACAACCCCAAATCAGAAAAAGTTGGGACACTGTAGAAATTGGAATAATTTGCAAATCTCATAAACTTATATTTTATTCACAATAGAATATAGATAACATATCAAATGTTGAAAGTGAGACATTTTGAAATGCCATGCCAAATATTGGCTCATTTTGGATTTCATGAGAGCTACACATTCCAAAAATGTTGGGACAAGGCCATGTTTACCACTGTGTGGCATCCCCTCTTCTTTTTATAACCGTCTGCAAACGCCTGGGGACTGAGGAGACAAAGTGCTCAAGTTTAGGAATAGGAATGTTGTCCTGTTCTTGTCTAATACAGGCTTCTAGTTGCTCAACTCTTAGGTCTTCTTTGTCGCATCTTTTCTATGGGTGATCTGGACTGCAGGCTGGCCATTTCAGTACTCAGATCCTTCTTCTATGCATCCATGATATTGCAATTGATGCAGTATGTGGTCTGGCATTGTCATGTTGGAAAATGCAAGGTCTTCCCTGAAAGAGACAACGTCTGAATGGGAGCATATGTTCTTCTATAACTTGGATAAACCTTTCAGCATTGATGGCGCCTTTCCAGATGTGTAAGCTGTCCATGCCACACGCACTCATGCAACCCTAAACCATCAGAGATGCAGGCTTCTGAACTGAGCGCTAATAACAACTTGGGTTGTCCTTGTCCTCTTTAGTCTGGATGAAATGTTTTCCAAAAAGAACTTCAAATTTTTATTCGTCTGATCACAGAACAGTTTTCCACTTTGCCACACTCCATTTTAAATTTAGCCATATCTAAAGCCATGTTTAGATATGGCTTCTTTTTTGACCTATAGAGTTTTAACCAGCAACATCGAATAGCACGGTGGATTGTGTTCACCGACAATGTTTTCTGGATGTATTCCTGAGCCCATGTTGTGATTTCCATTACAGTAGCATTCCTGTGTGATGCAGTGTCGTCTAAGGGCCCGAAGATCACGGGCATCCAGTATGGTTTTCCTGCCTTGACCCTTACGCACAGAGATCCAGATTCTCAAAGTCTTTGGATGATATTATGCACTGTAGATGATGATAACTTCAAACTCTTTGCAATTTTTCTTTGAGAAAATCTGAAAAATATTTTTTCGCCGCAGCATTGGGGGAATTGGTGGTTCTCTGCTCATCTTGACCTCTGACAAACACTGCCACTCTGACAGGCTTTTTTATACCCAATCATGTTGCCAATTGACCTTATAAGTTGTAAATTGATCGTCCAATTGTTCCTTATATGTACATTTAAATTTTCTGGCCTCTTATTGATACCTATCCCCTACCTGGCCTCTTATTGCTATACCTTTGTAGCTCTCATGAAATCCAAAATGAGCCAATAATTGGCATGACATTTCAAAATGTCTCACTTTCTACATCTGATATGTTATCTATATTTTATTGTAAATATAATATAAGTTTATGTGATTTGTAAATTATTCAATTTCTTTTTACTCACAATTTCTGCAGTGTCCCAACTTTTTCTGATTTTGGGTGGTATATCGGTGCCATTGTTTTGTCTCAAGATGCACACCAGTATTGTTTTTTGTAAGGTATGTCAGTGCAAGATTTTTAAATTAAGGTAGCTTAAACATGCATTTTAGTCTGGGACTAGGATAAGACCTGTCTAGGAAACTGCCCATAATGAAAAAAGCAGCCAATGTGAGATCAGAATAGATGGGAACTCTGATCTGTTTAAAAAGCATCCCATGTTGATACATCAAAAAATTGCCTGATAAAATGCCAAGAGCAAATTCAAATTTGCATGATGATGCTTCCCTCTAGTGGAAGACAAACTCATTTTGTTTGTTCAGAATACAGAGACAAGCACTACAGTAGCATTCGCAAAGTGACCAATGATTCAAATAAACTAACATGATTTTTCAAGTTAATATTGACTTAATTCAAATTTTTAAATTTTCAATTAATCATGTGTTGGACATTTTTATCTTAAGTGACTTAAACATGATTTAATAAGCAAAGGGGCAAGTAATACACAAATACAAGTCCCAAGTAGTAAGTATATGTACAGCATTATTATTATTTTATTTTTTCTGTGTGTTAATAGAATATGTGTCTGTAAGTTTTAGTATTAGTTGGTCAAGTGTTGATAAAAAATATGTGGTTGGTCAGGGAGGACATTATACAAGACGATTATGAACTGTTATTGTGCCAAAATGAAGGCTGGAAAGGATTAAATAATGGAATGCCAATAATTGAATCATTTTTTATGAGATTTCTCCATTTACTTTAGTTAAAGGTTAGATTTTTGTGAATGAATGATCAAAAGGATAAACAATTCAGATCTTTTACCTCATTCTTTGCTCATATTTACTAAGGATGCCAAGACTGTATGGAGTAAAAGCAATAAGCTGTGGTTTACAAAAAATTAATTTGATAACTCTTACCACATGAAGCAACTTAAACTTTCATTTATTTATACTAGTTCAACACAACTTTGCTGCCCAAAGTGCTGCACAAAACATCTAATATACACACAGAAGCTGTTATTGTATAGTTTTATTCTGTAAAGATTAAGACTTGTTAATATTTAAAATTTATTTAACTTTGAACAAACTCTTGCCAGTAAATAACATAAATTTAAATCTACGGTAAATTACCGGCAACCCAGCTGCAATAACATTGTAATTTCTACGGATTTTTTTTACAGTGTACAGCCAAAATACATTTACAGCTAAATTTAAACAATTACAATCAATAATATATTTGTCTGGTCGTCTATTATTGAGTGAATTAATTGCAAATTGCATTGGAAGCGGGATTACACTATGCGTGGTGAAAGTGTCACTCACAGTCGACAATATTTTAGAGCATGTTTTATTATATCCCATTACAATAAACATAGAAACAAAGGATTACTCCACTTAAATAAATAAAAAATATATTTTGTCATCCAAAATGTCTTTTCTTCAGTTGAAAAGAAATTAAGTTTTTCGAGGGGGAAAAATTCCAGGATTTTTCTTCACATAGTAAACCTCATTGGACCCTTAACTGTTTTAGGGTCCAAATTGCATCAAAGGGCTGAAGTTCAGATTTAAAGGGCTGAAGTTCACTATATGGAGAAAAATGTTTTCTTAAAAAAAATCACTAAATAGTCTTCCATATCATGCACTAAATCAAAAGGCATTTATCAATGAACATTTTCATCATTTCATTAGCTTTCTTGTGCTGCATCTGTATTAAATAGAAAGGAAAAAACACAAATAAATGTGTATTTCTGCAAAAAAACTTTTAGATCATTCCAGGAAAATGCCTTATTAAAATGACTACAAAAGTTACATGCTGTATACTAACAGTTGAACAGTGTTTAAACTGAAAAAAAATATGCATGCAGAAACATCATTCTGGCCAATTCAAGCTCAGTTTGTGACACTTCCGAAGTGTCTTCTAAAACTAATGGAGACAAATATTGGTTAGGAGTATCTATTTTCTCTATTCTCAATAGATGTCAAGAGAAATGACTGAGGATAAAGAAATCCCATATGTGATTTGTATTAAACGGGTAATATTGAATCTGCTTTCTTCCAAGTTCAAATGTTTTAGGATTTTAATATGATTTTGAGGTTCATTATGAGTTCATTATTTGTCTAGGTTTTTTTGTGTGCATAAATGAAGAAGTGATTGGGTGGATATTTTTGAGGTGCCGCAGGAAAAATCTGGTCAGGAAATGGCGACCTAATTCATTGTTTGTGATTCGTCGTGTAAACTGTAAAAGATAATAAAGAAAAATTTGACATTAATATAAAGTAAAGATTATGTCAAAACAACAACAAAACAATTTGTGAAGTATTTTACCAGACAGTAAATTAGGTGAAGATAAAAACGTGAATTAAAAATGAATAAAAATTATTAACTCACATCAATTTAAAATATCGATCATTCACTAGTTTATCTAGCTGGCTCATTGCTGAGTATCCTGGTGTATTACCGACCAGATTCAGTTCTCTTATGTGTGATGGGTTTGATCTCAGAGCTGAAGCAAGAGCAACACAACCTTTGTTTCCAATACTGCAGAAAGACATTCTGCCGAGAGAACAAGAAAATATTATTACAGTTTTATTTTCTGCCACCATACTTACTCGTGTAACTACTCATGTAACAGTCTTTAAATAGGGAAAACACGGAAGTGTTTGGTGGCTTCTAAATTCATCCCTGTTTAGATACTAAGGAATGAATGGGGTTAGGCTAAATGATAACACATTCACGAGGTGCTGTACAAAGATTAAAAGTGTAGGCATTGAAAAAAGATGTATTTGTCTAAGTAGAGTTAAGAACATAGTAAAATATTGAAAAACGGTGGCATTTTCCATTAACATTTGAGATTGTGTGTTTTGCACTTACTGTAGTGTTTCGATTTTACACTGTTTATCTTGAAGTACATCAGAGAGCAGCTTCACTCCTAAATCTCCTAGTTTATTTCCATCCAGATTCAGTTCTCTCAGGTGTGATGGGTTTGATCTCAGAGCTGAAGCCAGAGCAGCACAACCTTCCTTTCTAATACTGCAATAAGACAATCTGTACAGAGAAGTCCTTACGTTTATAGTTCAACTCATATAAACTCATAGGAAAATTCACTTGCAAATGCAAAAATGATTTATTTGAAGTTAAATTGTAATACATTTCAATACACAATTACACATAAGCACATTTTAAACAAGAAATGCAAAATAATTTTCCATTTTTTATCATAAATTATATTGTATAAAGAACCAGATTTCGCTGCATTGTGCAATGCAACAAAATATAAATACAAAAGGGCATGAGTTTAAAATACATTGAATAAATCAGATGAGTTTTCTCATCTATTAAAGCTGATAATGTAAAACTCACTGTAGTGTCGCTACTTTACAATGTGGGTCCTTCAAAAAATTTGAGAGCGTCTCCACTCCCGAGTCTCCTAGTGTATTACCACCCAGATTCAGTTCCCTCAGGTGTGATGGGTTTAATCTTAAAGCTGAAGCCAAAGCAACACAATCTTCCTCCTTAATACTGCAGAAAGACAGTCTGGAGAGAAAATGAGTAAAAACTTACTGTTAAGTCCTATTCGGATATAGTGGCTATATGCTAAATGCATATAATGTAAACGGCACGTACATGTAGTGACTCATATTATCCAGAGATAGTGTTTTGTGTGGGGTTTTTTGTGACTCGCTCTGCCCGCTGTATGCCTCCAGGAGCTCGGGTTTTATAAATCTTGTCTTTTATAAATCTGATAAAACTAAATACTCTTTGGAGATATAAAGGATATAATGCCTTTCTATAGGTACTCAAGATTAACATAAGATAAACAGAAACAGTGTTATGTAAGCTTTAATTTAACAGCAGTTTACATTTTATATTAATATACCCAGTCATCTCAAGCTTTTGCTGAATCAGCTGTGTTTCTTTTTCCTGAGTAAATGTTACATTCATTTCAGCTACAGTACAAATAAATTATACTGACTTTTCTTTAAAAGAATCATGCTGGCTCTCCTGTTTTTCAAGTGTTGTACACCTCAAACATCAAACTTTCATGTGCATGTGCATGAACTTGGAATCAAGCTTTTATTGAGAGATTTATAGGGTGCTTTCAGGGTGTACTCGCACTATCCAAACCAAACCGCGCTTGTGCGCGTTTGACCCCCAAAGCCTGTTTCGTTTGACTAGTGTGATCGCTCTTTTCGGATAGCTTAATCGCGCCCTGGCCGTGTTGCAGAGGTGGGCTGGAACACGGTTCACTTGGGCTAAGGCGCGGAAGGCTATGCTGTGAGCGAATTCGCGCCTGATCGCGATTCAAAAGGTAAAAATGTCAATTTCTCGACCACTCACCTTCATCTGCCTCTGTAAAAACCTTTTGATGCACGCAGCAGGGTTACGTGAATGTCCGAGTTGTACACGTGACAGATCTAAGCAATATGATGTGAGGCTTTCTGTAATCACGCACCAACGACTCCGAATAAAAAAAACAGACTTAACATTACGATGGGTTCCGGTGTTAAGAGAGCGCTTTACGTCCTGCTTTTTTCAAAACAATAGCATCTTAATGACGAAAGCGCGCCTGGGCTCAGATCGATAAAAGTATAGTGTGAGTGCGTGCATCTGGGGGAGTAGGGAGGGGGACAATTGTGCTGGGGCATGGTTTGGTTTGGATAATGTGAGTGCGCCCTCATCAGAATCCACATAAACTCAACTTAACCCAGGTTTTTGGTTTTGTGAACGTCAAAAACAATAACACTCACCTCAATTTTATTAGTTTACAGTGTGGTTCCTCCAGAAAATCAGCGAGCAGTTTCCCTTCTAAGTCTCCTAGTTTATTACCTCCCAGATTCAGTTCACTCAGGTGAGATGGGTTTGATCTCAAAGCTAAAGCCAGAGCAACACAACCTTCACTTCTAATACTGCAACAAGACAACCTATAGAGAGAGGTTTACGTGTTCAACTCTGGGTAAAATTCACTGATAGAAATAAATGGCAAACTGCGTAATACAGTTTAATACACAGTTATTCACATTGCTTTTAGAGTTATAATTACATTTTAATCAAATAGGATATTGATAGGATTTAAAGAGCACCTACTGTCCGATTCACAATTTCCTTTGTTGTGTATTAGTTAACAATATGCAAAAGGTACAAACCCCAAAGTAAACACTGACGCAAAGTTATCGTATCCAACGTAAATATATTTTTTTTACTACAACAAACACACGGATTAGGCAACAGTTTACTTCCTGGGCCGGTTAACGTGGACAAGATTAGCTGGCCAATCAGGGACATCGCTTTTTAGATCATTGAGTTTTGTACCAAATCCATGCATTTCAGGAGGACAGGGATATCTGGTGCTACAAAAATTTGGAAATGAATTTGTTTTTTAACCATAAACCACGCAAACACATTGTTGTCAGGATCCTGAATGTCATTATATGTGTTCAGTCTTGTTTCTAGTACCAGGATCCTGACACCCTCATATAAGTGTTCTGTGTTTGTCTGGAGAGTCACATGACCTAAGTGTTATGTGTGGCACGTGCTCTCCTGTCTTTAGTCTTAACCTTACCCTCCTGTTTCCTAATTATGTATGATTAGTTTCCTCACCTGTTTGTTGTTGTCCCCTAATTAGTTTCCCTATTTAAATGCCATTGTGTCTCTTGTCTTTGTGGTATCATTGTATGTGTTGGTATACGTCATTGTCAGGAGTCATTTAGTTTTGTCATGTTAGCTATTATTTTAGTCTTGCCTTGTTTACCCCCTCGAGGGATTTTTTGTTCTATAATAAAAGTCTTTTGAGTTGAGAGCTGTCTGCACTTGGGTTCATCCACCACCATTCCTGACAGAATGATACCACCACACTTGAACCCAGCAGACAGCTCTTGGTTTTGTTACCCTGTTCAGTTCGGCCACGTCGAGTGTTCCTGTCCGTCCAGTCCTGCCTTGTCCTGATGTCTGTCCAGTCCTGCCCCATCCTGCCGTTGTCTGTGGAGTGTGTTCCTGTGGCCGTGCAGTGAGCCCCGCGGGTGTGTTCCTGATCGGTGGGGTCTTCGGTAGGGCTACTGGCCAACGAGCTTCGCGGGAGTGTTCCTGTTCGGGGAGCTCCGCGGGACAGATCTGGATCGAAGAGCCCCACGGATAAGTGCCAGGATGGTGAGATTCGCGGGAAGTTCCTGGTCGGCGGATCCCATGGGAGTGTTTGTATGTCGGACTGTCGCCGCGATGGAGCTCTGTTCAGCAAGCCCCGCGACAGAGGATCGGCCAGCAAGCTCCGAGATTCTCACTGGTCAGTGAGCCCCGCGAGCGTTCCTGTACTGTCCAGTGTCCTGTTCGAGGTCGGCAGGCCGAGCGGTGTTGGGTTTCGGGCCCACTTCCTGGGCAGATACCGTCTGTACCGCATTTTGTTTTCGGGGGTCCGGACATTGGGCACTGTTGGCCTAGTACCAGGATCCTGACACCCTCATATAAGTGTTCTGTGTTTGTCTGGAGAGTCACGTGACCTATGTGTTATGTGTGGCACGTGCTCTCCTGTCTTTAGTCTTAACCTTACCCTCCTGTTTCCTATTTATGTATGAGTAGTTTCCTCACCTGTTTGTTGTTGTCCCCTAATTAGTTCCCCTATTTAAATGCCATTGTGTCTCTTGTCTTTGTGGTATCATTGTATGTGTTGGTATACGTCATTGTCAGGAGTCATTTAGTTTTGTCATGTTAGCTATTATTTCAGTCTTGCCTTGTTTACCCCCTCGAAGTCTTTTGAGTTGAGAGCTGTCTGCACTTGGGTTCATCCACCATTCCTGACAATTGTATTATACCAAATACACAAAATAAAGTTTTTAGCAAGGAAATAGGTGCCCTTTAAAAGATTTTCTTTTCTAAAATAAGTGACTGAAAACTAAATGAATATAAATTTCATAATAATCTATTAAGTTGATGAAGTAAAACTCACAGTAGTTTCTCTAGTTTACAATGTGGATCCTTTAGAAAATCAGAGAGCAGCTTCCCCCCAGAGTCCCCTAGTTTATTATGACCCAGATCCAGTTCCCTTAGGTGTGATGGGTTTAATCTTAAAGCTGAAGCCAGGGCAACACAACCTTCCTCCTTAATACTGCAGGAAGACAGTCTGGAGAGAAAAAAAATAAGGAAAACTATCTTTTACTTGTAACTGGATAAGGTTTATTATTATTATTAATTCTGAACTATTCTAGCAACTATTGAAAAAGGCAAATCCCCTCTGATAGATTTATTCTGTCCACATTATTGAAAGTCATGTAATGGTTGGTGCAGTCTGCTGAACAGTCAGAGTTTAGTTTTGGCAAACAGCTCCGGTTAAAGGTGCAGTGTGTACATTTTTGTGGCATCTAGTGGTGAGTTTGCGCATTGCAGCCAACGGCATAGTCCACTGCTCACCCCTCACTTTTGAAACTCATAGAGAAGCTACGTTAGCTGCCACGGGACAAACATGTCATCGTCGGAGACAACAAAAGTTTGTCCATTAAGGGCTTCTGTAGAAACATGGTGGCACAAAATGGTGACTTCCGTGTAAGGGGACTCTCCGTGTATGTAGATAAAAACAGCTCATTCTAAGGTAATAAAAACATAACGGTTTATAAAGAAAGGTCACACTGCACCTTTAAGTGTGTAATCTTGTTCCTGGAGACATAAAACAAGATGCTGCACCATGTTTTATAATGCTAGGGGGAATGTTTCCAGTGCATGCACTGACAACAATGCACATGTAAAATCAAACCTATTTGTAGGCTGGGTCAATGTCAGGACAATAGCAGGCACCATTCAATGTCACAAGATTGTCTGATAGAAAATGTGCAGGCCTGACTGAGGTGGGAAGAAGAGACACAGAGTTTCAGGGAACCGGGTAACATACAGAACCTAAACTTTGTCATTCACGACATGTCTGTTGATGCTATAGGAAACAAGTACCACTATGCCACACTGAGGGAGAGTCTGTCTAAGGCTGTGGAAACATATAGTACCAAAGACACTTCAGCGACATGGGATCCAGGAGTCAAGTTCATATCTAAGCTATAAAACCTATGTATAAATGTGTTTGTGGTGAGGACCAAGCTGCCACAGCACAGACATGCACCCCTAGACAGAGCTTTTAAAAGATGCCTCTCCTATTAGAGTAGGCTCTGATCCCCAAAGGAGAGCCAGGGCACACACCTCACAATCAAGTGTAATAGCGTCTGTAATCCAATGAGCAAGATGTTGCTTAATGATCTTATTTACTTTATTGCAACTGTCAAAGCAAACCAGAAGTTGAGATGACCAGGTGGACAGATGGATGTAGATTCTCAAAGCCTTTCATGATAAAGTCTTTCAAGGAAAAAGTTATGGCCAGCAGAAAAACACACTTTATAAATATATTTTCTAGGGCGCACCATAACATAAGCAAGCTGAAATAGTAACACTTACCGCAGTTTCTCTAGTTTACAGTGTGGCTCCTCAAGAAACTCAGAAAGCAGCTTCCCTGCTAAGTCTCCTAGTTTATTAAAGTTCAGATTCAGTTCTCTCAGATGTGAGGGGTTTGATCTCAGAGCAGAAACAAGGGCAAAACAGCCTTTCTGTCCAAACCAGCATTGTTGCAGTCTAGACAGAAAACAAAACATTTATCAATATTTATGCATCTGGCAGATGTTTTAATTTAAAGCAACTTAAAGAGACATTCCACTTTAAAATATATATATATATATATATATATATATATATATATATATACTCATTTTCCAGCTCCCCTAGAGTTAAACATTTTAATCTTATCATTTTGGAATACATTCAGCTGATCTCTGGGTCTGGTGCTAGCACTTTTAGCATAGCTTAGCACAATTCATTGAATCTGATTAGACCATTAGCATCGCGCCTAAAATAACCAAAGAGTTTCAATATTTTTCCCCATTTAAAACTTGACTCTTCTGTAGTTATATTGTGTACTAAGACTGACAGAAAATGAAAAGCTGCGATTTTCTAGGCAGATATGCTAGGAACTATACTCTTAAACTGGTGTAATAATCAAGGACTTTGCTGCTGTAACATGGCTGCAGCAGTCATAGTGATAGTACGCACTGCCCGAAAATAGTCCCCTGCCATTGAAAGTAACTGAGCGGACTATTTTCGGGCAGTGCGTATGTGGCATAATGATGTACGAGCAGTGATCTACGAATTTTGAAATACTAATGTTCCGACTACGTCACCCGGGATACCCGGGAACTCTTAAGACACACAGGTCCGATGGTCAAGGATGGGGTGAGAAAGACATACAATAATTTAGCAAAAATATAATTTCTTTATTTTCAGAGACAACAGGTAGAAAAATATATTTGGTTTTGTTGAAATTTACACAAAAAGCAAAATCACATCTACAAGGGGAGATCGCCTGTAGGGGTCGGAGAGTCACCACACACTTAATATAAGAATACACTCGGGAAAACACCACAAATTTTCCACACAGCAAATTGTGTACACAAACTCAGGCAATCCCCACTTTGTAGATGTGAACAACTTCAATACACAAGTAAACAACATACAACCTGTCATGTCCTCGCTCTGATCACTCTGGGTTGGTGTTTGTGCTGTGTGTGTGTGTGTGTCTGCTCTCACCTGTTGGGCGTGTGCGCTGTTTTGACGGCTCGCGCTGTTTTGACGGCTCGCGCTGTTTTGACGGCTTGCGCTGTTTTGACAGCTGCCACGTGCTCCTCTGTCTGCCCCACCCTTCTCGTCTCCTCTGTCATTATCTCATTAGTTTCACACCGGTGCTCACTTCTCTCTCTAATTCTAAATGACTCCTGTGATTTGTCTCGCAGCTAATCATAGTTTTGTAAATTTTCAAGTTTCTAGAAGTCAAGTTATAATCATAGTTAAAGTCAAGTCTTGTTTGTTATTTGTCTTCTCGTCCCGTGATCTTCAGGCTCCCGGATTGTGCTTCGGTTTTCTTTTTCTCTCGTTTGCTGTCTTCTCAGTGCATCTCGGTTTGGAGGAGCATTATCTGAGTCTACCAACATCTCACGAGTGACAGCAGGAGCTCTGAACTTTCTGCCCGCTCCGGCGGAGTTAAGACGCTGTCCAGCGCGTCCGTGCTGAATGTTTTTCCTCTGTTGGTGACTCTGTATCCAGTTCAGCTCGCCTGTGCTTTTTGCTCCCCTCCTGTTTTGAGACTTTTGATTTAATAAACTGTTTTCTGCACTCCCGCATCTGAGTCCGTTACTGCACCCATGACAGAACGGACTGACCAAGAAATGGACTCAGCGGGAGGTGACCCGCTTCATTCTGCCCTGATTCAGCATGGCGTCTTGCTTGGTCAGCAGGCTACCAGGTTGAGTGCGACCATCCAGGAAATCGGGGCTTTAAACGCCCAAGTCGCTAAATTACTCACTCGGGTCGAGGAATTACAGAAGAGACCGCTTCTACATGCCGGGCAGCTTTTTCTGGATATCATGATCCTTCCCGCGATCCGGAGCCCCATGCAAATTACCCTCCCGTATACGATGGAGACCTCAACGCCTGTCTGGCTTTTTTGTCAGAATGCGGCTTGGTTTTTTCACTCCATTTTTTTTCTGTTTCTCATGTCACTCCTCAAGTAAGTCTTTTTCTGTCTGGTAACCACTGTGAGCGTATTGTGCTGTACATCCTCGAGTCCCTCAATACTCCTATCATATTAGGGCATCCCTGGTTGTCACAGCATAATTCTCAAGTGGATTGGGTTAATAATGTTGTTTTTTCTTGGAGCCCGTCTTGCCATGTGTCTTGTCTGGGGGCTGCCTCCTCTCCTGTGTCTGTGTTTCAGGTTGAGGCGGCGGATCTGACCGGCGTTCCGGTGGAGTACCATGATCTTCGGGACGTGTTTAGCAAGTCGCGGGCAACCTCTCTACCTCCGCATCGCCCCTACGACTGCGCTATTGACCTCTTGCCAGGTACTTCTCCGCCCAAGGGTCGTTTATATTCCCTTTCAGCTCCTGAGAGAGAGGCCATGGATTAATACATCCGCGAGTCCCTACAGGCTGGGCTCTTTCGACCGTCCTCCTCTCCGGCTGGTGCCGGGTTCTTCTTTGTTCAGAAGAAGGATGGCTCCCTACGCCCATGCATTGATTACCGAGGTCTGAATGATATAACAGTAAAGAACAGGTACCCCTTACCTCTTATGTCTTCAGCCTTTGAGTTATTACAGGGAGCCCGGGTCTTCACTAAATTAGACCTACGCAACGCATATCATTTGGTACGCATCCGGGAGGGTGATGAGTGGATGAGTGGCCTATCAAATGATCCCGCCGTCTTCCAGAACCTCGTCAATGACGTACTGGGTGACATGCTTAACCGCTTTGTTTTTGTTTACCTGGATGCAGAGGTGGGAGTTAGTCACACATGTGCAAGTCACAAGTAAGTCTCAAGTCTTAACCTTCAAGTCTCAAGCAAGTCCGAGTCATTTTTTGTGAAAGTCAAGTCACTGCTTTATGTCAAGCAATTCAAGTCAAGTCGTAGCTTGAGTCAAGCAAGTCACTGGCAAGTCATACAGAGGTTTGATGATTTAACTACATGTATATATTAAACAAAGTTAAATCTACAGTAGTTATGGACTATGAGAGTTTTATTTGCAACAAAAAATTATTAAAATGTGCCCACATACAGGTGAGTTGTAAATACACTAAAAATCTAAAAATGAATAACAATCAAGACTACAAAGCTTAAAATGTAAATGTAACTGAAATAATATCCTTAACAGCCGAGGCTATCCTGTTATGATCCTGTCTTCAGGTCACAGTTTTCTAGTCATAGTGACAGGATCATGGCAGCCCTATGTTTTGTGTGAGAGTACTGGCTTTGTTTTTTTCCTAGCCATGTGCTTTCTGTCTCGTCTCCTGACCCCGACCCCTTGTTTCTTCGTTAATTATCCCATCATTGTTGGAATCATGCCACCTGTTCCCTTCTTGATTTTCTCCCCTATTTAATCCTCTTGTATTCATTGTCCCGTGCTTCAGCCTTGACGTTTATTCCTAAGTCCTGTGAGTACTCTGTCTGAAGAAGTCTAGTCTTGTAGTGTTTATTGTTAAGTGTTTATTGTTAAGTGTATCTAGTTTAGTGTTTAAGTGTAGTTTTGTGTCTTGCCCTGTTTAGTGTTCACTCCTGTTTAAGTTATCCGGTTTCTGTTGTTTTGCCCCCTCGTGGGTTTTTGTTTTCTGTTTTATTCATTAATAAATATCTTGAGTTAACCCCTTGTTGTCTGCGTTTGGGTTCACCACTGTTATCTTCGAGATCCCTAACACTATCCCAAGATTCATTGCACGCCTGCAACGATGTATAATGTATAATGGCTGAATATTCTATAATAAGCAATAAAAACCTTTATTAAATAAAAGTGTGTATTTATTAGTAAACATTTTTCTTGTCACTGTTTTAGTATTATAAGTTATGTTTTATGTTAATATTATTCTGTTTATGCTGCGTATATTTCTAAGGTTGATTCATTTGATATACTGTTGAATAGTTAAATCTACATCAATGTGTCATATTTTTTTTAAATAAATTAATATTTTTCTGATTCCATATTTATTTTAAGTCAGAAACGTCTCCGCTGTGTCCTGCTGACAGGCGCGGTGAGAGCGTGCAGCAGGTGACGCCAATTATGGGTCCTCCGAAGGTTAGACTCATTTCAGTTCTCTTTGCGAACTTCTAAGGCTGCCACCTTGAAAGACTGAGTGCTCAACTTTTAAGGACACATTAGAAGGTCGCAGCCCTTGAATTGGGACACAGCTACTGTTACACATGCGTTTTCTCTTTTAGCGGTTTACTTTCTCTTAAGACCTAAATGGCCATATTTATGAGGATACTTGCAAAGGCAGGAATTTTGATGCATATGTGTATATAGATAAGCGGCAAAAAATACTCACGAGCTTAATGAGCAGCGGATGCGTGACTTGAGTGCGCTCTCCCTCTGCTTGCCTGCTGTGTCACATGGTTAGATTACGCTCTTTTTGCGTGCGTTCAAAAATAGATTTTTATGTTGTAAAAAAAAAAGTTATTTTGTGTCATTTAACTCAAGTCCGAGTCAAGTCTCGAGTCATGAATGTCAAGTCAAAGTCAAGTCGAGTCTTTTTTATATTTGTCAAGCAAGTCTCAAGTCTCAAATTTGCGACCTAAGTCTGGCTCGAGTCAAGTCATTTGACTCGAGTCCCCCATCTCTGCCTGGATGACATATTAATATTTTCCCCATCTCTCCAGGAACACTCCCAGCATGTCAGACGGGTTCTCCAGCGCCTGTTAGAGAATCAAATTTTTGTTAAGGCGGAGAAGTGCACCTTCCATGCCGAATCCGTTACGTCCCTTGGCTTTATCGTTTCTCCTGAGGAGGTCAAACCTGATCCTGCTAAGATCAAGGCCGTCGCTGAATGGCCAGTCCCTGACTCTCGCAAGGCTCTGCAGCAATTCCTGGGGTTTGCCAACTTTTATCGGCATTTCATCAGAGGTTTTGGTCAGATTGCTGCGCCGCTTACTGCATTAACCTTCACCAAGGTACACTTTAAATAGAATCCTTTAGCACAGATTGCCTTTGATAGCCTCAAGTCCCGTGTTGTCTCTGCACCTGTGCTTTGTTTTCCAGACCCAGAGTGTCAATTTATTGTCGAGGTTGACGCGTCTGATGTCGAGGTAGGCGCGGCCCTGTCTCAGCGTTCCCCCCGCGATGGCAAGGTGCATCCGTGCGCCTTTTATTCCCATCGTCTCAGCCCTGCAGAACGTAACTATGATGTTGGTAATCGAGAGCTCTTGGCGGTGCGGTTGGCCCTGGGGGAGTGGCGCCATTGGTTGGAGGGGTCAGCGCAGCCCTTCTTGGTCTGGACGGATCACTAGAATCTCGAATACATCCATATAGCCCAGAGGCTGAGTGCACGCCAGGCCCACTGGGCACTCTTCTTTGGTCGATTTAACTTCACGCTCTCGTACCGGCCTGGGGCTAAGAACGCCAAACCTGACACGCTATCTCGCCAGTTCGGTCCCTCCCAGGGGGTGCTTTCGGCCGACACCATCCTACCTAAAGATAATTCAATTCAATAAAGGGGTGGTGGTCGGGGCACTTACCTGGGGAATCGAGCGGCGAGTAGTGGAGGCCGTACAGGGGATGGAAGTGCCAGAAGGGTGTCCGGAGGGTCAGTTGTTCGTACCGGTTGCGCTGCGCCCTAATGTCCTTCGGTGGGGTCATTCTTCGAGATTCAACGCCCATCCAGGTAATCGGGGAATGCTAGCCGCCATCCGTCAGCGTTTTTGGTGGCCCTGTCTTGCCACAGACGTCAGACAGTTCATATTAGCCTGTCCACTTGTGCCCAGTGCAAGTCGGCCCATAGTCACCCGTCTGGTCTGCTTCGCCCTTTACCCATCCCGTCCCGTCCTTGGTCTCATATTGCTCTTGATTTTGTCTCTGGGATTCCCCCGTCCAATGGTAACACCGTAATTTTGACGGTGGTGGATCGCTTCTCCAACGTGGTCCATTTTGTTCCCCTGCCCAAGGTCCCATCCTCCCGTGAGACTGCACAGTTATTGGTAGATCACGTCTTCCATCTCCATGGGTTGCCGGTCGATGTTGTATCTGATAGGGGTCCCCAATTCTCGTCTCACTTTTAGAAGGAATTCTGTAGGCAACTCGGAGCCACGGCGAGTCTGTCCTCAGGTTTTCACCCGCAGACCAACGGCCAATGCGAGCGGGCTAATCAGGATCTTGAACGTATGCTCCGCTGTCTGACGTCTAACAACCCGAGTTCCTGGAGCCACCAGCTCTCATGGGTCGAATACGCTCATAACTCCCACCCCGTTTCGGTGACGGGGATGTCCCCCTTCCAGTGTTCTCTCGGTTACGCCCCCCCCCCCTTATTCCCTTCCCAAGAACTTGATGCTGCTGTCCCCTCTGCTCTGGCTTTTGTACAGCGCTGCTGCCGCACCTGGAAGAAAGCCAGAGGAATAATGATCGGGTTCTCCAGGACTGTCAAACCAGCAGCAGACCGCCGCCGGTCCTCTCCTCCAGCCTTCGTGTGTGGTCAGCAGGTATGGCTTTCCACCAAGGATCTGCCTCTCCGGGTGCCTTCTCGTAAGCTGGCACCCAGATTCATTGGTCCATACCGCATCACTAAGGTGGTTAATCCGGTGGCTGTTCGTCTCAAACTACCGCTCACCCTCAGTCGAGTTCACCCTGTTTTTCATATTTCCAGGGTTAAACCGTTTTTTTCCTCTAAACTTAATCCGGCCACTAATCGCCCCCCCTCCCCCTCGTCTTGTGGATGGCTCTCCGGCTTACACAGTCAGACAGTTACTCGACGTGGCCATGGTTTTCAGTACCTTGTGGACTGGCAGGGGTATGGCGCAGAGGAAAGGTGTTGGGTTCCGTCCCGCGACATCCTGGACCGGTCGTTAATCTGGGACTTCCACCGGCGACAAGGTGAGCCTCCTCCTGGGTCGCCCAGTGGTGCCCGTGGGGGAGGGGGGTACTGTCATGTCCTCGCTCTGATCACTCTGGGTTGGTGTTTGTGCTGTGTATGTGTGTGTCTGCTCTCACCTGTTGGGCGTGTGCGCTGTTTTGACGGCTCGCGCTGTTTTGACGGCTCGCGCTGTTTTGAGGGCTCGCGCTGTTTTGACGCCTCGCACTGTTTTGACAGCTCACACTGTTTTGACAGCTCGCGCTGTTTTGACAGCTGCCACGTGCTCCCCTGTCTGCCCCGCCCTTCTCGTCTCCTCTGTCATTATCTCATTAGTTTCACACCGGTGCTCATTTCTCTCTCTAATTCCCTGTTCTTTTATTCCCGTGTTTCTCTCGTTCCTTGTCAGTCCATACTGGTTGACTCTTGTGATTTGTCTTGCAGCTAATCATAGTATTGTAAGTTTTCAAGTTTCTAGAAGTCAATTTATAATCATAGTTAAAGTCAAGTCTTGTTTGTTATCTGTCTTCTCGTCCCGTGATCTTCAGGCTCCCGGGTTGTGCTTCGGTTTTCTTTTTCTCTCGTTTGCTGTCTTCTCAGTGCATCTCGGTTTGGAGGAGTATTATCTGAGTCTACCAACATCTCACCAGTGACAGCAGGAGCTCTGAACTTTCTGCCCGCTCCGGCGGAGTTAAGACGCTGTCCAGTGACTCTGTATCCAGTTCAGCTCGCCTGTGCTTTTTGCTCCCCTCCTGTTTTGAGACTTTTGATTTAATAAACTGTTTTCTGCACTCCCGCATCTGAGTCCTTTACTGCACCCATGACACAACCACATAAACAAATTAACAAAAGAAAATAACACTGGGGATCCATCATACAGGCAACCACAATTCCTGCATTTGGGTATACATTACAGGTAGGGCTGAACTCAGATGGCAATGTAGTTGCAGGTATACTTCCCAGCTCAAACCACCAAATGAATGCAGTCCGACAAAGAGTAAATACTCTATGGTCGCCACTTTATGGCCACAAAACACACAAATGAAATAAAACAAACTCAGGCAAAGCAGCAATGTAGTCACATCCAAATGGGTTTACATTCCACGTAACATGGGATTACCAAGACCCTTGGTGGCCATGTTTGGAAATCAAGAGAGATAACAAAGTCTTCACGCCGTATCACTTATCCAAAAATGGTTACAAACACACGACACTAAACGTATACAAACAATCAGTCTCTGGTAAAATCAAAGGTTTCAGACATCACAGTAAACAAACCCACCTGCCACAAACATAGCAACACATCGCCGTCAAAAGCCATCAGGTAAGCCGCTTATTTGAAAAGAGCGCTTAATGGGGAGGGTGAGAAATGAATGACGCTTCCCAAGCTGTACACCACTAGGCCTTTTATGCCTTGCAAAACAGGCTCTGATTGGTTCACAGATTTACATGAAACCAACCAATGAGTAACCACTAACTCCTACACCTTGGGAAACATGCCCTGATTGTTTCACACCTTTAAATGAAACCAACCAATGAGCACTTGGGCTTTACGCCACTTAACTACACATAATATTACTACACCTGCTGAAGCCATGTTATGGCAGCAAAGTCATTGATTATTACGCCAGAATGACAGAATAGTTCCTTACCATATCAGCCTAGAAAATCGCAACTTTTAATTTTCTGTCTGTCTTATTACACAATGTAACTACAGAAGAGTAAAGTTTTAAATAGGAAAAATATAGTTATTTTTTAGCACAATGATAATGATCTAATCAGATTCAATGGATTGTGCTAAGCTATGCTAAAAGTGCTAGCACCAGACCCAGAGATCAACTGTTTAACTATAGGGGAGCTGGAAAATGAGCATATTTTCCAAAAAAAATTGGAGTGTCCCTTTAACATACAGTGCATGTCAGCTTTTATGTTAATAAGTCCTTGAGCTTTTACTCAACCCAAAACTTGTTTAACTGGCGTGCAATAGGCCTAAGTTCTGTATGCACTCATACAACATGCTGCTACATTCTCAAGCCCAACTTGTTACATCAGAGCACAGGGTCACATTTTGTCAGCATGAAATCAGGACAAGGCAGACTACAGTTCACTTTAAAAAATTGCTGTAATTATGCAGTTGGTTGCCAGTAACTTACACTTACGGCGATCTCACAGGCTGACGATAGGACGATCTCACTATTGGGGCATTGCCCAACACTAGTGCAGACGCTCAAAAAGATATAAATAGTTTAGTGTACATCCAATTATGCTCGCTGTTTATATTAAGGGGGGGGGGGGGGGTTAAAGCTATTTAATGCATTCTTAACACTGTTTAAAGGAACACGCCAACTTTTTGGGAATTTAGCTTATTCACTGTATCCCTTCACACCAGCCGTGTTCGAGGCGTCAAATTCGTGTGTACCGCGCCTAGTTTGCGGCTTGAACACTTGCTTTATTCGCCCGTGAAAGCCGCTTGTGAAATTCTAGTGATCGATACATTCACGCGAAAATTTGCGTCATGGGAGGGGCTTCTGTGACTCCGCCCACTTCCTGTAATCACGTCACTACTAGAGCAAGGTCCTGATTGGTTAATGGAGCGCGCTTTTCCACCAAAGTTCAAATTTTTCAACTTGCGCGTTTGCTACGGCAACGCTCAATTTGCCCCAATCGCGAGAATGAGGCGGAATTGGGTCTGCCGTGTTAAACGCCTCATTCGTGCTGCGAGACCTCCATACGCGCGTCAACACGTCTTCACATTGACTTAACATTGAAATCACTCGTGCTTGATGCCTCTACCGCAGCTGGTGGGAACGCAGCATCAGAGTTAAATAAGTCCATGCATATTTTTATGTATTATATTTTCCTAGCTTAGCACATACTGGAAGTAAATGGCTCCAGCTAACATACTGCTTCCAATAAGTGTCAAAATAACGCTAACATTTTCCTATTTATATGTTGTAATCTGTATAGTCACAGCGTGTACAAATAACAAAGTCATATGAGACACAGCCATCTTTTAATCGTATACATACTGGGAACTATATTTTTCAGAAGGGGAAGTACTGCTACTTGGGCGGAGTGATTTGTCGCAGCACCTCAGAAGCCTGTGGTGAGGACCCCTAATAAAAGGGACACAAAAAATCATTCTCTTTGAATATTGATTTAATAATTTCTTACTGTAATATTTCAATTTTACACTGAGGGTTTTTCAGTCCAGCAGAAAGCAGCTTCACTCCTGAATCCCACAGATTGTTGTCACTCAGGTTCAGATCTCTAAGATTTGAGGAGTTTGAGCTGAGAACCGAGGTCAGAGCTGAACAGCCTTTCACTCCGAGATTACAGCCACTGAGACTGAAAATTATAAAATTTTATTTAGCATGTATTAACCCTGATCAAAGATTTATGGTGACAAAGGATATCGTAATACTGTATAGTAACTTAAAAGAGTTAATAATACAGAGCAAATTAGAATGATTGCAAATGTAACAATGTATTAACCAGGTAGGAAAAACATAATTCAGATGCCAATTTACATTTCAATTCAAATACAAAACAATCAAACGAAAAACCACTGCATACCTAGTAAGGATGAAGATCTGGTTACAGATTCCTCAAAATTAAATAAAAATACATGATGCTGTGTCAAGACAACATCATGGGGGTTTGGTTCCTTTCTGAATGTAAAAAACCCACCTGAGCCATTTACAAACTTTCCTTAAATATCCAGAGAGAACAAAGCTTGTTGTAAACTCAGGGTGTTGCCTAATATGCATACAGAGGGTGATTGGTGGACAGGTTTAAGCTGGGGGTTGTCTCCCCGCATTGATTGAAGTTTGATTACTTTTATTGTTAAACTTTAACATTGATTTCTGTTGTCATATTAATAAACCTATTGGACCAAATGCATTGAAACACTTCATATGACACCACACGAGACCAGTTTCAGATACTTTGTGCATGTAGACTGTAGAATTCCATAAATGTCCCTGTGGATCCAGCTACCATTTGTCAGGGTTTGACACCATCTTACACCACCTTTAAAAGTTAGAAGGCAGATCTGGGGCGAACACCATGTCTACTGTTTCGAGTGATGTAAGCTATATAGTCCAGTGTTGGGGAAAGTTACTTTTAATAGTAATGCATTGCAATATTAAGTTACTCCCAAAAAGTAACTAATTGCACTACTTAGTTACTTTTCATGGAAAATAATGCGTTACTTTTTAGTTACTTTTTAGTTACTTTTTCTTGGCTGAGGCTTGATCTCTTTCAGGCCTTGCAGGTGTTTTATGACCAAAAGTTCTGCGTTCAGAAATTGCATATTTAATCACAAAAATGTCGAGCTCTGTCCTGCCATCTCAGTTTCTGACTCAAACTGTTACCACACAGGCGTATACGCATAGAGTGCATAATGTGACTACCTTTAGTTCAGTACATTATTTTTTTAATCAAATAAATTAAACTAAAAAAGTCACTTACATTACTTTTTTAAAAAGTAACTCAAATATTAATGTGTACAGTTAAAAAATATAATGCGTTACTTTACTCGTTACTTTAGAAAAGTAATATTATTACGTAATGCACGTTACTTGTAATCCGTTACCCCCAACACTGATCTTGTTAACCAGGTAACTTTTACTTTTTGCAGTAGGGTATAACATTTCACACTAAAAAATACTCACTCGGCTTTTGTAGATGCTTTGACCACACACAGCAGATTCAGAAGACCTTTTTCAGATCTGCTATATCTCCAGAGTTTAAATTCAATAAGCTTGTCTCCTGAATTCAGCAAATCAAATGTCAGAGCTGACCACTGAGAAGGAGACAATTTAAGTCCACTGTGTTTCAAAAAAATTTTCCAACGGTATTCTTGTACTTCCTGCACTAGGGATTGATCATGCAGTTCATTCAGACAGTGAAACAGATTGATGGATTTCTCTGTATTGGGATTATCTCTAATCTTTTGCTTCATGTACTCATTTATTTCCTGACTGCTGTGAGAGCTGCTCTCTGTCAGTGTGCAGAGGTCTCGAATCATTGTCTGATTGGACTTCAATGAAAGGCCCATAAGAAAGCGGAGGAGGAGGTCAAGGTGTCCATTTTCACTCTGTAAGGCCTTGTCAACGGCTCTCTTTAGAAAATCATTAATTGTTGACTTGTAGAAACTAAAGAGATTTGTGGCTTTGTGTACAAAAAGCAGAAACACATATAGAGCTGCAAGAAACTCCTGAATGCTCAGATGTACAAAGCTGAACACTTTCCCGAGGCGCAGTCCAAACTCTTCTTTAAAGATCTGGGTGCAAACTCCAGAATACACGGATGCTTCTCTGACATCAATGCCACACTCTATCAAGTCCTCCTCATAGAAGATCAGGTTCCCTTTCTCCAGTTGTTCAAAAGCCAACTTTCCCAATGACTGGATGGTATTTCTGAGCTCCTTAAGATCTAGTTCACATTTCCCATCATACTTCTGAGATTTTTGTTTCATTTGAAAGATCAGGAAGTGTGTGAACATTTGAGTGAGAGTCTTTGGGATCTCTGCGCTCTCTGATTCACTCAGCATTCTCTCTAGAACAGTGGCTGAAATCCAGCAGAAGACTGGGATGTGACACATGATGTACAAACTCCTGGATGATTTGATGTGTGTGATGATTTTATTGGCCAGACTCTGATCATTAATTTTCTTTCTGAAATACTCATCCTTTTGAGGATCATTGAACCCCCGTACATCAGTGACCTGGTCAATACACTCTGGAGGAATCTGATAGGCTGCTGCTGGCCGTGATGTTATCCAGATCAGAGCAGAAGGAAGCAAATTCCCCTTGATGAGGTTTGTCAGCAGCACATCCACAGATGCTGATTCTGTAACATCAAATAAACTTTGATTGTTTGGGAAGTCCAAAGCAAACCGACACTCATCCAGACCATCAAACATGAAGAGGACTTTGTAGTCACTGAGGTCTGTGGATCTTAGCTCTTTGGTATCTGTGCAGAACTGGTGAAGAAGATCCATCAGACTAAGATTCTTGTCTTTGATCAAGTTCAATTCTCTAAAAGGAAGTGGAAATATGAAGTGAACATCCTGATTCGCCTTTCCTTCAGCCCAATCCCGAATGAATTTCTGCACAGATGATGTTTTTCCAATTCCAGCAACTCCTTTAGTCAGCACACTTCTGATGGGTTTGTTTTGTTCAGGTAAGGATTTAAAGATTTCGTTGCACTTGATTGATGTTTCTTGTGTCTCTGGTCTTCTGGATGATATGTCAATCTGTCTCACCTCATGTACATTGACCTCTTCGCTCCCTCCCTCTGTGATGTAAAGCTCTGGGTAGATCTCATGCAGAAGTGTTGAGTTTCCCTGAGGTTCCTTGACTTGAAAAGCCATCATTAATTAATTTGTTATCTATAATCAATATTGAACCTATAAACATGAAAAAATCATTCAGTGTATTAGAAGAATAATTGTAAGGTAATGTCACACCTAGCAATGTTTAAAAAAATA